>NW_011948425.1:2848835-2859256 GCF_000503995.2 Ceratosolen solmsi marchali | reverse complement strand
AGGTTTGCAAGTAAAGCAAAGAATGCACATTGATTGTCAATAAAGAGGCTGGAGCTTGATTTCTGATTTTTATTAGAACGAGTGCGCGAGCAGTCGCAAGAATTTTTCTACATTAAATGGACAATGGAACAGTAGGGGTTCCAAGTATCCTTCGGCTGTTTATGCCATCATTCATTATTGTTGCTCGGGTGAGGCCTCGCATTCGTAAGTACGAGTTCCTGTTCCTGCCCTCCCCAGTCATCTTGCACTTGTAAAATTAGATGGGCAGATAATGAGCAGTTCCCTCTATAAACGAGTTATACAAGTCTTGCGACTCTATTAATATATCGACAGCATAATAATCGACTGCGACCAGTGATATTAACAATTATTGCAATTTGTTAAAAGTCTTATTAATGTGGTCATTGCTATTGATTTATGGATTTCAAATATTTGCTTCATTCTTTGTGAAATTGCAAATTGGCGATATATTGTAAGGTACAGAGAAATTTATGTTTCCTTGCAAATAATCTGACTTCTCAATATGCAACTCGCATTAAAGCAAATGCATGTACCACTGACATATTTTAAGTAATGTAAGCAATAAATTAAGATTAGAAAGGAAATAATGCAATCGACATGGGGTTCTAGTATTATGAACGCAGTAGACGCAGTGAAAAGAAGTAAATTGCCATTAATTATTATGTCATAATAAATAAAAATAATAATGCTATTTGATTACTATTGCTCATACCATAGAAGTTGTAACAAGTGATCACCATTGTAATTAAGAAATCAAATTCTTTGTAAAAAGGAAAGGGTTTACTACACTATTGAACTTATCTTGGACATGTGACATTCCACTAATGAAGAAGTACATGTGTGTGTATTTATATGTTTGCTTGAGAAGAAGGAATGGATTGAAAAAAAAAAAAAAAAAAAAAATTGGATACTCGACGAAGATTTGATGATTCTTGATTGAATATTCGTGGTCTCCTTGTTTAAAAATTCTCTTATTATTATATTTACCTTAACTTCTGCAGATGTATTAAATTTGACAAAACTTTTGAATGGGCATCGTGAGGAAAATTTATGATCTTTATTTATTTTTACGTGTTGAATAGAAATTGAGGTAGGATTACACTAATCGCTGAAATATTTATAGGCAAACAAGCAAGAGGTTCCTCTTATTTACAATGAGCCAATATTCAGTCATATGGTAAGCTTATATCAATGTGCTGCTTATATTTGTAACAAAGCTAAAGGCAAACGTTGGACGTAAATAATATTTTTACACAATTTACGGTACAACTTTATCCTATTTGCAATGCTGATTTGAAATTTAGTTAGCTACTCAAGAATTATAATGAATTAATACTGTCTGTATTGTATGTAAACATGCATGCTTGCCAACTTTGATGAATATAAATATCGCTTCCCCCCTCCATCCATTCCCCTCCCAAAAGACATGATTAATTTAAAAAGGAATTTTGAAGTTGAACGGCAAAAGTATAATTAATGCTCGTTTCATAGGATAAACATGCGCACGGCGATCGGTGTCACCTTTCCTACACTCAGGTGTTCTCAATACTTGGGGTCAGGAATAAAAAGAAGGAAGGAGGCATAGCCGAGGGTAAAAAGTAGACAAAATCATACCGATTAGGCCCACGACTAGTGTACACCTCGCATAGCAATGGGATAAGCTTCCGTTAAAGGTCGGCGTAGGACGGACCGTTTATCATTCTCCTCGCCCTTCCCGACCCTCGCACAGGTCATTGAGTTGTGTTTGGGTTCACCTTGTCCTCGGGAGCGCGAAGAGTTAAAACCTCAGCATGACTGGTGGCTCTCGGTAGCCGATAGACGTGTCACTTATGCATCCACGAATCAATGGGGCCCGCGCGCTTCACTTTGCGCGAGCGCGTGTGTCCCCGGCATCATTAGTCATTTCACGTGCGCGCCTTGTTCGAGGGCTCGTCTCCCAAGTTACCACCGCCCCCGCGCCCCCGGATTAAAATGCCGACGATCCCCCGTAACGGACGGAACGTACGAATGCATAACAGAGAGAGAGAGAGAGAGAGAGAGAGAGTGAGAGAGAGAGTCCAGGTACAAGGTCATCGGCGATCGATGTGTCAAAAATGCTTTTGCGAACGGCAAGAGTAGTCGCTCATCCCGCTCATTTTAATAATGCTCTTCCTCCCCTCTGTGCGACGTTCAAGGATATTCAATTATCCGCGCTCGATTTATCTGCTATGTCGCGGCGGGGGAAGGCTAACCTACAACTCGTTTAAGCGGCTTTTACGACTTGGAAGTTCGTCCTGACTAATAATGTTTTTCTTTTTCATAATTCTTGGTCGTGCTTGGATGGATTAGTCTCCTATTATCGAGAGCAATAGTATCAACACTAATTATATAATTATAATTAACCCTCGAACCAATGTAATTGTTTCCGCATCTTCAGCTGGATTAAATTAAAGGATGATTCGCGTTGGCTCACGGACCTTGCATATCGATTATTTCGCAACATTTTCTCGTACAGACAGTAGCAAAATAAGAAACGACAAACAGCCATCGCAATGTTACTCCCAATTGCTAGCTCAGGGTACCCCAGTGGATCCGTAAAGTAATCATTCATTCTAAACATTAAGACCGTGCAAATTGGTATGGATCGTTGACATGGCGGTAATATAAGAGAAGGGAAAATAAAGATCGGTGATGTTACTCGCTGATTCAATATGCTCGTTAAATATTTATCAGACACTTATTATTCTAATGATTAAACTTTGAACGTCGAATCATAGAAATTTGATTTTTTTTCGCGCTTGTGACGCACCATCACGTTAGTAGTCAATTTTTATCCGCAACTCTTACTTAATGTTACTTTAATTGCAACGCCGTGGCCAATCGGTGACGGAGTATTTACCCTCTGCTTTCCCGTTTATGATGTTGAAAAGTCCGTCATTATAGCTATACAAGTAACACGAATCTTCCATTCAACGTGGTTTTTGGTTATTCGCGGAAAATGACTTCGCACGCTATTTATAATCTAATTACTAAATAAATTGTATTCTTCTTTATCATCTCTACATCTTTTATCACTTAGCAATAACTTTTTGTTTTTACACTCAAAGGTCTCTGCATATTTATTCTGCATATATTCTGCATATATTGTGAAAAACGTGTGACTGTATACTTGAATTTTAATTCGCAAATCATTATTTGATTCGAGCATTCAAGTATAATAACAGCGAATAGAAAAATGAAAAATAAATAAAAGCAACGAAAGAGAAAGAAATCGGAAGTTTTGCTCCAAGTTTTTTTTATCATCACAGCTTCATTTAATACTCACGATATAAATGATTAGAAACCAACGCTTACGAATAGTAATGAATGGCGTCCCTTTAACCACAGCTAATTAATATGCCACTCATCCGCTAAATTTCGGCCACATCGAAACCCCGAGACGACACGCGATAAAAGCCAGTGATGTATAACATAACAATCGATGATTAACTTCTTGGGCCCCCCCCCCCCATCACCCCCAGCTGCCTCGAGATCACGGCTGCTGCTCGAGATGACTCTCCCTCGTGGGGGTGGAGCTCGAAACCAGTATATAAATTCTATTTGCGGCCTTCGCTCGAGCTCCGAGGATTACACACTACCGCAACAGTATATTGCGTACATATGCATTTGACGAAAGCGAAAGATCGTGTAAGAGAGAGAGAGAGACAGAGAGAGAGAGAGAGAGAGAGAGAGAGAGAGGGAGAGAGGGAAATGGGAATATAGATAAATATGCATGGATGAATAGGTCGATAGATAGACAGATAGATAGACAAATAGATAGATAGATCGATGGAGAAGGAGAGAGTGTATGAGATAGAGAGGTAGAGAGGTAGCGAGGCAAATAGAGAGGGAGGATGGATGGGAGAGGAGGGAGAGAGAGAGAGGGGGAGAGAGAGAGAGAGAGAGGGAGGGAGAGAGAGAGAGAGAGACCCAGCAAGCGCTCACATTTATCATACGAACCATGACAAACCGAGAGCTCAAAAGCAGCCGCCGGCCGCTGCATCTCACCATGGTTGTTCCTTCACTCGCCCATTGCGAAATGCTCTACTCTTCTCTTTCTGTCCCCCGTCCCGAATGCCCTCCCCCCTCCTCATCCGATTCACAGTGCCCTCCCTTAATCGACGGGATCTAATCAAGTTGTGCCCATTTACATTTGTTAACGTTTAAGTATTAACAACGCATCTCGACAGCTCAGCCTCTGGATATTACGATTCGCGGTAAAAGCAATCGAGAGTCAGCCAGATTATTTTTCTAGCTCGGCATTAATTGAAGACATCCGTTCGTTTCCCCTCGTAACTTTGGTACCGAAGGTGCGCTGCCTCACTTACGGCCATCCCTCATATGCAGATGAAATATTGAGCGCTTGATGATATTTAAATTTCGAAGGCTCGACAAGGAAGTGCGGATGCATTATTTATTGGAAAGGGTCTTGACCCTTGGCTTTCATTAGCTCAGATTTTTTAAAATCACGTTATTCTTCGTAGAATCGGACGGGGATAATTTTTCGATAAAAGTGCTCGTTATGAATGGCATTGAAAAAATATCTACCATTAATTTAATGTTCAAAATGATTATCGATATTTCATCGTCAGCGTCGTTATAATTATTATTATGATTTTTATTATCATTAGTAATATTATTCTAGTTATTATTAGTATGATTTGCGTATCATCAGCGTTCGTTCGTTCGCCTTCTACCTTCCGATTCAAGATACGTTGCGAGCACTTGGAATACTCATTCGCGTATTCCCCTTTATTAGGCTTATAAAATTAACCTATTTTCATAAAATCATAAAGGCGATCATAGCACGTCAAACTCTTTACACTCGATTTAAAGGGCTTTGTAAGGGTCTAATTCATTTGCTTTCACGATCAGCGAGAGCGGACAGCGAGAAAAGGAGATTACTTTTTAAACGTATTATCGGCCGTCCTACGGCAACTATATCACAAGCATTATCATTGTGAAAAGCGACTATGGAGTTTCTTTCTCACTCTCTATTTGTCTTCCTCTGTTTTTCTCGCTCTGCAACAGGCTCCGAACGGGGATCTCTTTCACTGAATATCGGGCGGAAGGTGAAGTGGCGTGAATGAGTCGTCCCTCGACGATGGCAAGATTTATGGACGTCTTTTGCGTCTGCTCTCGTACACTCCCCAAATCGCTAACCCTTGGACTGTCTTTCTTTCTCCGTCTCTATATTTCCCTTAGTCGGACCATGCGAGGGGCTGTAACCCTTACTTACACTTTTCTCTCTGCTGTATATCTATCCCCTTCTCTTCCTTTTCCTTCCCTCCCTTTCGCTTTACTATCTTAGTCGTTCTCCCTCTCTCTTCCTCTCTCTCCCTCTCTCTCTCTCTCTCTCACACACACTCGATCTTCCGTTTTCATCGCCGCGCATATCTATATAGACTCGAGGACACTATTTACAGACGCACTTTATTATCCAATAACAAACTTATTCCCGTTGAAAAAAAAAAAAAGAGAGGAAAAAAAAAAAAAGAGAGGAAAAAAAACACGATAGCCTCCGCGCACGTAAGGCCGTAAGGCATCTAATCGACGGAAGAATTCGGCGACGGAAAGATAGGAGGAGGGAAATGTAATTATTAGCTCGCGGCTGGAAAGACAAAAAGTTAATAGTGCCAAAATTAGTTCGTTTCGGGAGGGTCATAGAGGAGGTATGCAATCGGGGCTCGCGTTACGTTTTCACGAGGGAGAGCCACGGCTGCACAGATGCGCCCCGGAGACGGGGGCAAATCTACGGGCCCGAAGGCGCGCACACGCACGCACACGCACGTGGTACGCACCATCATCCATCATTGTCACCGAGCTCTTCAGCGGCCCGGCCGTAGCTATATAGGTGCGACGCCCTGACTTTCCGTCTCTCCTCCCGCCTACCCATTGCGAACCTGCGAACGCTTCTCTTGGCCGGCTACTTTGTCTCTCGTCGTACCTCGTCGAGACAACCGAGACGTTTGCTCGATTTCGTCGGAGTACGAGGATCTCCCCGTCCCTGGTCGTTCGTTGCTCGGATACATTTAGGGCCTGCATTAACGAGTCCGACTCACAAGCTTGCGACGCGGGTATTTGGCTTGTCTCGGGGCCACTTACCGCTGACCCGCTAAATCAATGGGAGCTGAATATGATTAAACGCTCCCATGGCTTTTCGTTTTCAGTCCAAGTCCAGTACTATTTATAAATTTGCGCTTTGTCATCATAGCCGTGGCGATGGCATTTATCCGGCTATTCGGTTCGAATTATGAGTTTTGGCGTTGATTCGAGCCTTGTAATTTGTGCCTTACGAATGAACGTTGTGATAAGCGAGTGATATGCTCGTGCAAAGACGTTTAAAATGACTCGAGGCTGTTGCCATATGATTCTACGACACAATAAAAAAGAGAAATAAACTTTAAGGTATTTGTTCTTGCTGCATTTAATTGTTCCATTAATTATTGTAGGGGTGAATTTAAACAGAGTAGTAGTTGTTCCAAATGATGCTTGAAGGAGGGCAGCTGGTGCAAAATTTGTGACCATCGATTTTCTACGTTTTCCAACGGACAAGGTACTAATGTAAAATACAATTTTATTTGATGTCCTTTTATTTATATGCTTCGCTATGATCTGTATAATTAATAAGTGTAGCAATGAGTGAACGTATACGCACATGATAACCTTGTACACGCCATCTGTAGCAGATTCGCCAAACAACGCTTACGTATTATCCATAATAAACGGTATTTCACTTAATTCGTGTATACATGTATATGTATATATATATATATATATATATATATTCATACGTCCTATTTATCAATTATTTACAAAAGTTTTTCAAACGCTCCCTCGAAAAAGAAACATACGCCTGCTTATGTGCGTACGATTATGGTTGTTTATTTATACGTGGGAAGATGTCTGTGGCTGCATTTGCAAGTGTAATTATATAAACAACAACAGCTAGGCGACATTGATAATATACAAAAGAGACGGTTCGCGATGGGCTTTTAAAACTACGTTTTTTCCCTTTTATTTCCGTACGAGACTTACAACGCCTTTAACGATCGTATTTGACTGATATCTAACGCATTAACGAGTTTCTTAAAACCGATAAGCATAGCAAATTAAGTAGAATTATTTACCTACGATAATAAAGTCGTGGGGATAGCGAATACAATATTTCCATACATTTTTGCAAATGGGCGCTGGCGAATTTAACGAATGCTAAACTGCAATGAAATTATTCAAGCGTTGAAAAATAAATTTAATAAACATGTACAAATGCAGTTAACCGTTAATGTCTATTGCAACAACTATACAATTTTTTTTCTTTTTTTCTTTTATACATCAGGCACTAGAATTACAATATTGCCATAATCATCCCGTTAAGTAATAATTTTTGTAATTGGGACTTGCATTTCCAAGCATGAAATATCTACATTTACGATCGTCTCGCTCGAAATTATATAATCTTCTTCGATTGAGCTATATATGCACACATACATGCGTACGCGCGCACTCACATATACGCTCGTACGTATTTACGTATTTACGCGCATGTATATAAATCATTCTTTTCCTATAATACATATGAATTTTAATGTTCTATTTGAAGTTATAAAGATCGCATGGAGCGAGTGTTTGCTTTCGTGTTTGTCGCAAAAATTCACTAAAGTTAATGCGGAATGCGTACGTAGGTTTATCTCGCTTCCTTACCGTAAGCATTGAAAATTTAATATCTCTTACACGGGGAGTGTACGACATTGTCCTTAATTATCAACAATTCGTATACTCATTTCCGCATTATCCCGTCGACGCTTACAAAGTTTTTCGCTCGAGGGATTCGTGCGTTGGGGAATGGGCTGTAGGTGCCGTGGGTTGTTGGGCAGGGATCGGTAGGCGGGCGGCAGCGAGGTCGGGTAGGTCAGAGAGCGTAATTTCACTTTTTGGAGCGTGGACTCGGGATCTTCGCATCTCGACAAACATCGAGGCGCTCGGCTCGTTTCAGTTCGCGCGAGTTTGCGATTATCACACTTGGGTCGATGCTTGCCGATATGCTTCAAGTGTCACATGAACTTCAGAGACAGAGAGAGAGAGAGAGAGAGAGAGAGAGAGCTGCGCCTGCAAAAGGAAAAGGCCCACGTTCGGCTTCTCGTTGTTTGGCTCTTCATAAAGAAAAGCATAATCGTTTTGTACGCTGCTTCAAAACGCTAGTCTGTAGTGTCGCGTGACCTGGAGAAAAGGAGGAGCGTCACGGCGACTCGTCGGGTTAAAAGGAAAGTAAGTTGGGATGGCAGCGGCAGTCGTTCGTGATTCTCTTTTGTTATGTTTGGCCATGGGCCAGAGCCGCGCGCGAACACGTCGACTGATCCGGTCGGGGTTCCTTAGGCATCCCGAACCCTCGGCGCTCCTCTGCCGCCGATCAGTAGAGCTCGTTCAGAAGATACTGCTCGTCGCTCCAGTCGAGCTGCTGCTGCTGTTGCTGTTGTTGCTGTTGTTGCTGTGGCTGATGCTGTTGACAGCCGGCGGACGCCGCCGTGACGACGACATCGTGCTCGTGTGCTCAGCTGAGCTGATAGTATTCGGGGGCAAAGTCGTTGGCGAGATTGCTCAAAAAGTTGAAATCCGAGGAACTGTTGCTGTTATCGGCCTGGGGTTGGGCCTGGGCTGTTCCATCGGTCCCGTAGTAACCGGCAAAGGCGCTGTAGGCGTCGTGCTGCCCGGACTCGGAGTGTCCGGGCGCTGGGCCAGTGGGAGGCGTGATTACCGCGGACGTGGCTGCGGCTATCGCGGTTGCGGTCGTAGCGATACCCGGGGCCGCGGGGAAAGGATCTGGCGAGGAGACGTAACTGGCTGGGATGCTCGAAGCCTCGCCGCCCTGGTGTACGTGCACTTGGCCGCTCGGCTGGGGCTGGGGCTGTTGCTCGTAGTATACGTTTCCTGGATGGCACTTGGTGCCACCACCCGTGTTCCCGCCACCTCCGCCGCCGCCGCTGCCAGTGCCATTGCCACCACTGCTGCCGCCGCCGCCGCCGCCACCGCCGCCACCACCACCACCACCACTGACGTTGCTCGGACGATGATAGTCGAGGCTAGAGACAGGGTGGATTTGATGGGTTGCGTAGGTCTCTGTCGTATGATGGTGGTGGTGATGGTGCTGTTGCTGTTGCTGTTGTTGATGTTGATGTTGATGTTGCTGATGCTGTTGCTGTTGCTGTTGCTGCTGATGGCTGTGGTGATGGACATCGGCATAGTAGTGCTGATTGGATTGGGATGGCACTGACGCGTGAGACTGATGTCCAGGAATTGACGTAACGTCGGCACCGCTAGTCGACGTATGATAGGAGGCGACCGGGGCATAGCCGTAATTGTTGCTGGGCATGTAGTTTTCGGAGCCGTTGTGCTCGGGAGCCGGTGGATAGGCTTGCGAGCCTGGGCCGTATGTCGCACTGTTTGCGCTTGGCATACTCCTGTGTAAAGAAAGTGATTTCTTCGTTGTTATTTGACGAAAAGAATCGTTTCAAATGGCTTCATGATAGTCTATGATTTCCTTATAGCATCTTGTAATTGAGAAGGGATATAGTATTATGGATTTTAGGCTAGAGCCACTCTATTCGTAATAAAAAAATATAGAGAATGTTGACTTTGGCATTATAACGAGGAGGTATAAATTAAAATTTATGTATTATCTAATCGCGGAGTACAGCGATGAATCGATTACATTTCGATTGCACGAGGTTGCGTACTCGCGCGAAACGTTATTTTAGAGAACAGAAAGGGCCCGGAGTAAGGTTTGTTTTTTGTACATTATGACCTATTTGAAAAAAAAAAACCTATTCACGAGCATTTCTTTGCATTAACTCTTACGAATAGACAATCGTAACATTTGTTCGAGAAGGCAATTTGACGAGGCTCGATAAATTAATAAATTAATGTTACTTAATAGGCGACTGTAACTAAATTTTTAACAAAATGGAGGAATTAAATGTTACCACAGTGAACGATTAGAGGCGTTGATTCGAACACAATCCCATAACAGAAATGACGTATAACCGAATAGTAGGACCAATTTAAAGATTTATTTAACCAGGTTGCGATAAAAGACGAAATCTCAAAATATTGATTACATTCATTTTAAGAACAATTTTTCAAACTGGATGTATAATGGCATTCATTTCAGAATTTAAAATACACGATAATGAAATATGATTAATGCGCGTGCCAGGCCTTATTCGGCAATGAAAATCGTGAGGCGAAGGATGCCGAGATTGAAAAAGCGACGTTAGGTCAATTGGAATTGTTTCGGGAGTCGCTGTTGAGCTAGAGAGAGAGAGAGAGAGAGAGAGAGAGAGAGAGAGAGAGAGAGAGAGAGTGAGAGAGTGAGTGAGAGGGAG
>NW_011948425.1:2832995-2848825 GCF_000503995.2 Ceratosolen solmsi marchali | reverse complement strand
GAACTTGTATCAATTTGATGTAAAGTAGTTGGTTCGATCAAATGTACCGTTGCTTACCGAGCGTGATAAGAGGCGTGGTAGGTTCCGGGTTGCGCGTATCCGTTATAATCGCCGGTGCTGGCGTAATGATTGTGTTGCTGATGAAATTGCTGCATTGAGTGATGATTGTACATGGACCGCGCGGCGCTGGCCCTTGCGTGATGATTAACGCGATTGGGCCCGGTCGGACCTTGGCGCCCGTACTGGGGATGCATCTCCCCGAGGTAGGCGATCCTCTGCTGGTGGTAGGCGGCCTCCCGCGAGCAATAGGCGGTTTGTTGGTTGGCGATCGGCCCGGTTTGTCGGCTGGCCTGGATGCCGTTCCTGTAATCGACGCTAGCTGAGACCTGGTGGTAGACTCCCTGCTGGAAGTGAGCTTGGCTTCCTGGTGGCATTCCTCGGGTATGGGGCGAGTTCGCGGCCGTTGGATTGGTACTCTGTGTGTGCAACACCCCGACGCTCGAGGACGGCGAACTCCGAGGACGCTGCATGTAGACGTGGGCGACCTGCTGGACGCTCAGAGGGCTACCCTGTAGCTGGACCGAGGCCGGGGTGCTCGGAGTTGAGGAGGGTGTGAGGCTGCGCGTCGAGGAGCCAGGCTGATTCGGTAGATTCGGGGTGCCGACCGTGGAATCCGGCAGGGCCAGCAGGACACCATTACTGCTTACCGAGCACATGTCTTTTGAGCTCGTCGACGGTGACTTTTTACTTATGCTGATCTGTGACTGTGGCTGCTGCGATTGCGACTGCTGCGACTGCTGCGACTGCTGTTGCTGCTGCTGCTGCTGCTGTTGCTGTTGCTGTTTCGTAGAATTCGAAATCTTATGCTCGGACTCAACCTTGATCCTGACATCGGATTTTTTAGATGAAAGGCTGGGCGAGGTCGTGTCGCTGCCCTCCTGTGATCGGGAATCCTCGTCGACCATCATTTTATCAAATGTGCTGGAGACGCTGTTGGTACTTCCTACACTACTCGCGCCATTACTGTTGGCGTTGAAGCTTGCATTATTATTGCCACCGTTGTTGTTATTATTATTATTATTATTATTATTATTATTATTGTTATTGTTATTATTGTTATTATTGTTATTGTTGTTGTTATTGTGATTGTTGTTATTGTTATTGTTGTTGTTGTTATTGGTTGCACTGGGTGTATTGTTGTTGCTGTTGCCGCCACCGCGGACGGAGGTGAGTTCGGTCACGTCGCCGGATAACGTGCTGCCGACGTCGCCGACTCCGGATATATCACAGTTGTGGCAGCTTTTCTTTTCGTCATCGTCCATGCCGAGGAGCTTGTCGCTCTTTGATTTCTCGAGGCCATCGGACGATGTGCCATCTTTGTCGTCGCCGTCCTCTTTGCTCAGAGTCTGTCGCTTATGTTTCATTCGGCGATTTTGAAACCACACCTTCACCTGTAAATTGGTCGAATTACGTTTGAATAGGATACAAACCAAAGTCAATCATCGGCTTATTTCGGTTTAATTATTCCATGCCTTAATTCCGTGCATATTTTGTACTTTTCATTAAACCGCTGGTCGTATGTCTTTTTTAATCGAAGAAGAAATATCTTCTCCTTTTTTTTTGCGAATAATGGATAAGCATAAAATTTTTTATTAATATTATAATAGTTATAATTTTAATTTCATTAATTTAATTTAACAATTTCACAACAACATAAATAATGAAAATGCTACGTGTACTATTATATTTGACGAAATTATATTATTCCAAGTACAATTACACTTTAATAATAAAGCAATATTTATAAGCGCCATTTATTTAATTCGATGGAAAAGCATGTCGAGCGCTTGTGTACAAAATTCAGATTCCTCGGCACAAATGTTTACCAAGATTATTTTGTCGCTGATAAAATTATTATCACTATCTTTTTATTCATAAAGGAACGAAGGCTCACGAAAGCTCACTACACACTGAGGGTCACTTTACGTAAATCTCTTCTACGAGCGTTAAGTACAGGATTGTGTTGCTGAAAACTTGGGGGACTTTAACCTCCTTATAAATACAGATTAAATGCTATTAAAGAATTAATTTTGATTTATTTTGAATTTTAGTGCAATACATTATCATATTTGTATAGAAAGTATTATTAATCTTATAAAGGCCATAGAATATACGTAATGTTGAATCTTCGCTTCATTCATTGTTTATGAAATTGAAACCTTATGAACAAAGATAATATTTTTCGCTTATGCTGGAAAAAAAGCCTTTTACATCGATACTTCAAAAGCATTCGTAATGTATGAAACGCAAGGAGTTTCGTTATTATCCTCACCTGCCTTTCAGTCAGATCGAGCGATGCCGCTATCTCTATTCTTCTAGGTCGACATAAGTACTTATTGAAGTGAAACTCCTTCTCGAGCTCCAATAGTTGGGTGTTTGTATAAGCCGTTCTTAATCTTCTTGGTAAGCCGTTCTCTGTAAAGTAGAATTTCGAATTTAGTGTCTACGTTTTTCTTTGATGTCCACGTGGCATTTATTTTTTACGATGTCTAGGCCCGACAATGTCTCGTATGACATGATTAACGAGTGGTTATACATGGAAATACCGTACTACGATCTCGAATCGGGAAGTTGCATGTAATCAAAGGACAATAAGGATAATTTCTTTTTGCGCTTCTTGTACATGGCATGGACTGTACCGCTACATGTTGGGCATTGTAAATTTTACCTTAAAAACACACATACGCGCACACACACACACGCGCGCGCGCGGCTAATGGTTGGCTATGTATCCCTGAAAAATCTTTAAAAAATTGTATGATTGTCTTTGCACTGGCAAGATGGGGGAGTGAATTAATAGTATAAATGATATTGACCTAGAGTCGCAAGCTTTGTAATTTTCGAATTATGGGTGTGTGTATCTGTCCGTGCGCGCGTGTGTAATGAGAATTAGAACTAGTTGGTAACTTTCTTTTTTATAATCTTCTCGTTTCAAGACGCTTTCGTGCTCGATTTTGTATATGTATCATGCAACGATTCATCTGGCTTCTATCATATAGACACAAGGCTACGTTCTATGGATACTTGACTCCTTGTAGAAAGTTTCGTGATAAGTTACTCACTACCTCAGCTGTATCTTGTGTCGATAGGAAGGACACCTAATTGTTATCGGTAAGAAACTTGACAACGCGATAACAAGAGCAGCTTTGGAGTAACCAAGTTCTCCGGTTTATTCCCCCGGGACTCCGTAGCCAAGTTATGCTTAGAACACCTCAATGAAGAATGCACTTTTAACTTGTAATATCGTGAGACTGCGGTAATTAATTTCACATCTGACAATCAATCATCAGCAGAATATGAGCACTCCACAAATAAATATTTCGAGTTTGTTCCTTCCAATTAAAATTAGCTGAGCAAAAAAAAAAAAAAAACAAAATTAAATTAATCGTAATTGTTAATTTAACTTACGAATAGCGTTATGACTATCCCACTTCCATAATGAGCATTGAATCGCAGATTAGCAGTGCGAAATGACAAGTTCATAGAGACATTCGCAGAACATACGAATATATGATTCTTATGAATATAGAAAAATCCAGTCTGATATCGCAATGATTGAGCACATGATAAAAATAAAAAATGTCTGCTGGTTCATTTAGTCATCGAATTTAAAATTTAAAAATGATAAGAAGCAACTTACGTGATTCTAAATCCAAGCGCATTTTTTGCCCTGCAAGCTTCGTTACTCTTACTTCAAAATACTTCGCGATCTTCACGCTCGCCACCCTCTCTCCGGCAATATACAAGTGAGAGCTTAAGCCAGAAAAATATTTATCGCTCGCTTATGCATTCTATCGGGCTGAACTGTTGGGGTTTAGCCCCAACGTCTTTTTCACTTTATAAAAGATAAATTGGGTTCACACAACGTTCTATCCGTCCCGAATGCAAAATTTCTGTCGAGCCCGTACCAGATTGAGACGCAAGGCCGCGGACTCACACGTCGCGAGTCAGCGGATGTTACCGCTGCGGGGTGACGGTGTCGCCGTAATCCAGAAGCTGACGAGGAGTGAAATCCGATTGGCCGAGGGGGAGAGGAGCTGGTCTCGAAGGGGCCAGGGACGTCGCGCCCCGACAGAGGATCTTGTGACTAATGCGCGGGCCTCATTAACATTTCGTCGCTCGCAATTGGCCGGACGCCGGGGTGCTGTCAATCAAAAGTCCAGGCCTATTGCACACACGGACTTTAGCGACGATGTACCCGGATGTGCCGGCGCTCTTTTTTCCTCCATTGGGCGACGCACATTGCTTGAATTTCACAAGAACTACGTGCTTGTTCAATGTGGAGATTTTTACAACGAACTATCATGGGGTATACTGTTTCGATGAATTTACACGACTGGCGAATGGATTATGGATTATGGTTGAGAGATGAAAAATCATATCCATACGCGTTAGGGTACGGCATCTTCGATGTTGCATCGCATCGACTATTCGCTACATTAAAAGACACTTACCGCGTCGATCATGCTTCATAATTTTGATACGCCTACTAATTGCTTCTGGCTCTATTAATTATTATTAGAAGATGTAATTTCAATCGTCGTGTATTTAAGTTTGCTAAAAGAGCGACGCTTGGAAAGCTATGATAAATATAGTTGATTAGTGTAAAATATCGGGGAGCTTAAGTTCAAGTTACCAACAACCGTATTTACTCAGTCAATGAAAATATTGTTTTAATTCTCTCTGATAATAGCACCATGCACCTTATGAAAATATTGTCGTAGCTAAGGCAAATATTCAGCGGGCATTATTAAAATAGACACGTACCGGATTAATAAGCTGGCCTTTTTCTTTTTTAGAAACGCTCGACTACTGCGAAAGTGAAAAGTCGCTGAGCGTAGGAGTGCAAGCTCTCTAAATAATCCAACACCAACAAGAAATTAGTCCCTGCGTGTATAAACACATTTGCTTCGTTTCTTTGCTCCTGAATTTCTAATGATCATTAATTTCGTAAGGCTTACAGAATCACTTAATCCAAAGAACCCATTGTATTTATAACCTTTCGCAGTCTCTCTCGCTCGTTTTCGCTGTTGGCCCGCCAAGGCGGCCGGCACTTCCACGCCGTTAACGCATAGGGAACTTTTACTTCCTCATCCGAATAATACCGGCATTTGACGCGCAGACGTAACCCTTTGGTACACGCTTATAAATTAAGCGCGCGCGCGTGCGCTAGCCTCGGTCAGAAATGGGAAAAGTAAGTTAAAGCAGACGCACAGTAGGGCGCACTGTTCGCGGGAAAAGCTCGTCACGCGTCTACTACTCCCTTTCTGGAACGCGGTCCGACGAAAATATCGGGCCGCGTGCCGTCGAGCGGCGGGCCGAGCGATGACGGATCGTTAGACACATTCACGGAACGAAGACTGACGGCGACGTCTGCGAGGCGATAGAGCCGCGAGGGCGTAAAGATAGCACACGCGCACTCGCGCGCCTTGTTACCCCTCGCAACAACTAGCTGCAAACCCGATAAATGCGGACCATCGCGATAAGGCCGGTAACGGGGCTCTTTCCGATCTACCTATCCAACCCTTCCTCCTTCTTCTCCTCCTCGAACCTCCCGCTACCATCAGCACCACCCCGCTCCCCATTATTTTATTATTCGAGACAGAGAGAGAGAGAGAGAGAGAGAGAGAGACCCTACGTATGTACGTACGTGCATCCGTGTTGGTGGGTGGGTGACTAGAAGGATAGGAGGTGCGAGGAAGCCAGCGTCTGGAATGTATAAATAGCTCGCGTTTAAGGTGGAATAAAAATTCGCAAAGACTCAACGGGAATGGACGGAACGCTACGGTATTATACGTCAACTCAGAATTTGGATTTTAGGAGCAATTATCAGAAATTACACTTCAACGGTTACTGTAAATGTAATTAAATATGAAAATAGTGTTACAATTGAGCGACTAATGCCGACATTTAAAATCCCTTCAATCTCTCGTTTAATTTGAAATGGCTTGGGTGTCATCTCGCTGATTAATGGTAAGAGAATATTTTCCAACACATTCACTCCTGACGCATCGCGAAGTGCGCGTTAATGCTTCGCCGTACTTCTAGTCCCTCTTCACCCGACAACGGAACGAAGCAAACGAAGAAACAAACAAATAAAGGTTGTGGGGGGGGGGGGGGGGGGGGGGGGGGGGGGGGGAGGGATTTTTGATAAACGAGGCTTTCATAGAAACCGATAGCGAAGACACCGGTGTGCAACAGCTCGGCGGAATAAGAACCGTTTTCGAATTTCAATGACGCGTCGTCGACGTCGTCGCGCGTAAAAAAAAAACGTCAAAAAGAAGACACCGATGCGAATAACATCGCTCGGGCAGAGCATAGCGTCCGGCTTTTAAAAAGGGTACTCTCGAAAGTTCGCTCGAAATCGCACAAAAAGCGGGCAGCTGTCACTTTGGCCTCACTCGCAGCATTCATCTTTTTTATCAAAAAGACGCGAGACGGAGAAAGAGGCGAGAGCGAACCATAATTACGAGGGCCAAGACACTGGCGCCGCCAACCCCTTGTGAGTGCGGGCAGGGATCCCTCGCTACCGTGCTACATATTAAACTTTTTTCTCCATACTATAACGCGACAGGCTTCACTGAAAATAAATTTCGCCGTCTCGCCTCGCTTGGCGTCTCGTTATTTTTAGCTAAAGAAGAAACGTTGGTTCGCAAGCATAGCCACTACTCGACGTGGACGCCACGAAAACGAAGGAAATGCGAGGGCAGGAGAGGTACAGCGAGAGCGAGAGCGAGAGGACACGAGGTATCAACAATATGAGAGACGTGAGTACGAGCGACCGCTGATTATCTCGACTTTGTGCTTTCGATCATCGATAGGAGGCTGCGCTGGAGTTATGCCGTCGGCCGTCGCTCGGACGACCGATGCCTAGTCGGGGGGGGGACGACGACATTTTCTTCGCTTGCGATCATATCGGCATATCGGGAAATTCGGTCAAGAAGCCGCTCGCTCTGTTTATGAATATGTTTATGAATTGCTCGATTACGATAATGGACAATGCCCGAGTTCCTTTGAAAATAACGCGGCCGTTGCACTTGGCATTCGATTTGCAGGATATATGGTGATGGACATGCAAAGTGGTAAGGCTAATTATTAATTGCCTTTATTGTGGGAGAAATAGAATAATCGTAGAATGAAAATGATGAAAGACACTACGTATTATTATTGAAAGTGTACGATTGTAAGATAATGATTAATTAGAAGAGATCCATATCGAGTATCTGTTTATGAATACCGATTGTTTAGAATCCGGAGATACGTAATTATATGGTTCATTTTTATTTCGTGAAAGTGTTGGGGGATATTATTTATAATTTTTTGCCACATTCATATGTCCTATAGGTCCTTGATTTTTCATTGGAGTGCACGACACACTTAGATGAAAATATTTCATAACATTATCAGCTATCGATCTACTTCATTGAAAAAATATATAATTTCTCGGAATATATATTCTTAACAAAAGAATACATGGAAAATAAAACTGGATTGAACTTGCATCCATTGTAATGTCTGTAATGATAGCTTCCTCTCTCTATAATTTGCGACTTGCAACCTCATAATAACTGTTCTTACAGTAAAAATACCAAAAGTATACGAAATAAAGAATCTAAGTTGAATAATAGGTTTTTTCTGTATTTCCAAAAGCAAATCAATTTTTCAAAAATTGTTAATTACTTGACTTTTATAACCTCGCTTCAGTTAGCTCTAAATTTAACGAATACCGTAGAAATGAAATGACATAAATGATTTACAGCAATCTATATTTAACAGTTATGAAAAGTGTTTCTTTAAATATTAACACTCGAAACACAGGTTGTACTATCTATAATTATATTTTTCCGAATAAATAGTAATTTGCAAGTTCGTTTATAATTTTGACAAAACCATCAAACTGCAATCTCGTCGCTTGAGTTGAAAAACTTTTATTTTTGTTTATCTTTCTATTCTGATTCTACTTTTCTAATTTAATTAATATGAATATTAATGTTATTTTATATTTAAAAATAATCGTTACAACTTCATTATAATCAAAAGCTGTATAATAATATAATAATAATACATGTCTATTTTATGGTTGTTTGAAAGCAAGGAAAATAGTAACTGGGTTTAAGAAGGTAAAATATTTATGATATAATTTTCCGAAAAGCTCTGCATTTATTTGTTTTTATAATTCTGTACGAAGTATAGAATAACAAAATTATAATTGCAATAATGCTTATTATAAAACTTCGCAATTTTTGACAAATTTCTATTTACTTTTGTAAAAGAAGCTTTCATTTTGTCATCCTACTTCAATTATATTTTGAATAATAATTCAGGCAGAATAGACGTTAAAATATTGCAGTTGATGTCATTCGATAGATTTAAAGGAGTGGTCTGATAATTTAATTTCATAAAGTTTACAAAATTGATTGGAAACATTTTGGCACGCATGAGTGCGTTAAGAAATTTCGAAATTTAGTTTAATATTTATAGAAAGGTAATTAAAAGAAAAATTGATTAAAATGTTAAAAATTGAATCGATTTACGGATTACGAAATAAACAGGTAAGCGTAATATTTATCAAAATAGGGAATTTTGTATTGTATAGACTTTTCTTGCTCAACGTATTGTAAGTCGTTGGAAATTATGTACAGAAATTTCGTTAAAGACTTTTTTTTACACACAAATCTTCAAAAACAAATATTAAAAGTATAAAATCGAAAATAAAATAATTGTTGATCATTTAAAGATCTTAAATTACGATTAAAAAGAAAAATGTGAGATAATGATGGGTCTTCACGTGCCTCAGGCAGTAGACTTTAAGACTAATGTTTGGAAGTCAAGTCAGCGATGTGCCCGGCCGACCATCTTTTGTTTTCTCTAGTTCTCCACAAATTTTCACTATCCCTCTCCCATCTCTCTCTCTCTCTCTCTCTCTCTCTGTCTCTGTCTGTCTGTCTCTCTCTCTCTCTCTCTCTCTCACACAGACGTACACCCACCCAGTCGAGCAAACATACGAGACAGGTGGCAAGAATCGCGAGATGATGCTGACCAACGTCATCCGCATAATTTGTCTTTTGTTTCCTCATGGCCTAGAAAAATCCAGCTTGGAGAACAAAAGGTGGACAGGGCTATACGCCAAAGCGGCTCCACGAAAATATCGACACCCGACGCCGGGGTTCAAGATAACCGTTTGAATAATGAGTGACGAGTGCCGGTTTCCAGACGAATGACGTGAAGCATGCAACGGCCACGGGATGCTGGAATAGGTCCGCGTGTCAGATGTCCGAGGAGTGACGATGATGACGATACGCCGCCACCGCCGTTGCATCCACGTCGAGTCTCCACGATTTTCACGCTTTGTTCGAGTTTTGTGCGAGAGTTCCTTCACTTTGGTTAGATAGCGCAGATTGGATATTTAAAAGTCAATTACGTGCGATGGGTTTGATTTATTAATCTTGATCGCGGCCACTTGTATAAGCGCCGACGTATGCGTGGACATCCGGTCGATTCTAATTTTTTCTAATCCGGATGAGTGGGTCTCAAGCCGAGGTGCTATTTGTTATTGACAGAATGACAGTCGAGTGATTCGAGCCAATCATCGTACACGCGCACCCGAATTATTTCGTTAAAGTTTATCTGCTTTTTTTCTTTTAATTAAATTGAGACCGACTACACTTTTATGTAGGCAAGATCCGTCATCACTGTACGATGCTTTTGTTAAAATTTTATTTATTCTATTTTATTTATTATAACCCAATTTAAACATTGACTTGTAGCTATATATTATTTGCTAAATTTAATAAAATAGTTTTATTTTACAAAATATTTGACTATTTCTTTAGCACTTATATTTAATAAATGGGCAATATAATTATTCGCAAAGAGATATTGAAATTCAATGAAATAGTATATGGGCTTGTTGAAACCAATGCATGTAATATAATTTATTTCAATAGAATTGGAATTGAGGAATTGGAATTGGAATTCAATATTGGAATCGAGTATATCAGAGCATCTTTTAATAATTCTCATCGATAAATAAGTATTCGCATCTAAAGTATAATACTAAATTCTAATTACAATAGTTGGTTTGTTTCATTGTTTTTCTTTCTTTCGTTTTTTTTTTTATCAAATTTATCGTATTGATATACTTGAAAAGGTTGACGTATCGAGTAAGCTTTTGTTTTGGCCTCCCAACTTAAATTTAATGCAACTTTAGAATATAAGTTATTCCTTCTATTCCGCACGAAAGAAAACTCCAAAATATTGATTGCTGAATACAAATTGAATTTTATAAAAATACTCGCTACTGCTGAAAATATTTATTTACAAACTTGTTAAGACTCTTTCACTTATCCAAAACTCTATTACAAACTCACTAATTCAAAATCTATAGTCACTCGCCCTTACGAAGCACGCACGACTTTTTGAAGGAGCAGCGCGTACACGCACGAGTAACCTTCAGCCCCTAGTAATGAAAGGGGCGAGGGGCAGTAAAGTTGAAAAAGACTGCCACATAGCAAACAATGTCGAGCAAACGCTCCGGGATAATTAGTGGTTGATGGCCCCCAAAGCAAATGTTCCGTGTGAGCCTCTCGATGCCTACCTTATTTGGAATTTATGCCGCGGGGGCGCGACAAGACCGCGAGACTTTGCGTAGTCGGGTGCGGTCGCGCGCTTCAGCCTTGGCGCGCAGACTCGTAATCAATTAAGTGAGCCGCAGAATCGAGTGGGAGATGGTTGCGAGCGAAGACAAGAGAATACGATAACAAGTAGTATTTCTGCGTGTATTAACGGATAAATTAAGCGGACGAGGAAAGATATTCACGAGGGGGCACGGGCAAAACAAGAAAGCCGATTGGCTTGTTTACAAACTGCCCCGAGATGCATTGCTGCTTGCCTTTCACGCCTAGTAAAAACAGGATCGATTGTTCACATCAAGTAAGAAAGATCATTTGCCAGTTATTTATTTATCTGGACATTTGCATTTCGAGGAAATATATACGAGTCATTATTTTCAACTTCGTATCTCGTAGCGACAAGAGCTGTTACGGTTGATCCTTACTACATCAACAATTGAATACTAAAAACTTTCACTTTATAATCAAACTATTGGGTTTACAAGTATTATTCAGACAATTACTGAAATTAGTATTATAATCATATTTGTTTATTGAAGTATCCAATTAAATTAATATTAATGTGAGACTTGATTCTTATGTATTTAAGAGGACATTGGAGCGTTAAAAGTTTTTCAATGCTTATCGAAACTTAATCAATGCAATAAATAAGAATTATTAAATGAATTGAAATAAAAAAGTAATAGTTAGAGCAATATGATAATTGCTTAATTTTTTAAAGGAGCATTTAAAAGCTGATAACCGAAGTCTTCTAAGCTGTGGACACAATGGCTTTTACCCATCTTCTTTTACTATCTAACAAAGAGAAAGGTAGAAAAATTTACTCGAATGAAATTAACGTCGTTTAATTAAAGGTGCGTACGTTAAATACTTTGATGTGTCAATAAGGCTTATGAAGAATCTGGGCACGAAATTAAAAAGTCATTTCACAAAAATGAGTAGTCAATGAGCATAAGAGGGAAAGGAATACCATCTAAAATAAAGAAGAAAATCGGCAAGAATGTTCGCTATTCTCCACCTGTCGTTATTTTTCACGTTTCTGAGCGTCAAGAGCAATGGGTGCCTCGACAGTCAAGGGACGGGCATTAGTATAGTGTTTAAAAATGTACCATCCCTCCCCCCCCCCGTCCCACACCGGTACTTCTTGGCTGAGCGAGCATCATAATAGCATCGTTGAGCACCTTTCTCATAAGCGGACAAAGGGAAGAGATAGCCTTCGTCGAGTCGGGAAAAAGGAGGAGCACGCACATGAAGCGAGTGGCTAGAGGGTTCGGGAGAAAAAAATTAAATAAAAGGAATAATGATAAATATCGACGCCGATACCGCAGCTCTTAACTCGCGCGCTCACCGGGGCTCCTCCAGGATAAGAAAAAGATGATGAAGGCGACCGGCCAAGGTTCTGGGAGGGAGAGGCACGAGTGAGCGCGCGCTCATAACAGTGAGAGAGAGAGAGAGAACTAGAGAGAGAAAGAGAGAGATGTAGATAGGAGGCTTGTGACGCGACGGCCATATTGCCGACATGCGATATAGCGGGGCCGTGCGCGGCAACCTGTGATTATGGTTTCCCCGTCTAGAAAATTAGATATGGGGTGCCTTGTGCGATGCAGCACTGAGAGAGAAGCAGATAACGTCCACGTGTATGCGTGCTGACGGAGGCGTGTCGAACAACAACCTGCAATCATCGGGGTGGGACGCGGGCGAACTTGGCGAGAGAGAGAGAGAGGGGATTCGAACGATGCTCATGTTCAGGTGATGTGTAACTGTGTGCATTGGCTTTGGCTGAGCGCACGCACGCTTTTCAGCGGGTTCACACACCGAAATCGAGAATGCAATTCGTAGGTTCGTCATAAGGATATCGATTATTTCCGTTTTCCTTTTAATTAAAATGTCGTGTTTTCATTGTTGTCGTTGGATACTTGGTTTCGTTTTTAGTATAAAGCTGACGCACGCCTACTAGGTTCTTCGATCGTTCGAGAAAGATAATTAGTTAATAATAGATAGTACAATGGAAAAAATATTACTATTAATAAAAGCGTTTGAACTAACTTTATCGAACAAATAGTTGTTTTAGACGTCGAATTTCTATTTGTAAATTAGGATACAATCATATTTATAGTATATTTCGTAAAAACTCAGTGGCAATTAGATATGTGGTATTGTTTTTATTGTATTATGTCAGTTTGCTGTTAATTTGAGAATAAAGTAATATAGATGTAATATTAATTCGAAAGTTCAATCAGTTCATAATGAAGAATACTATTGATAAATATTGATAACGATCGATTGTTTTCGTAATATGCAATATTAATGTTTTAATATTCTAATTTATATTGAGTCGAAGTGTAGTCTTGAAAATATCATTTATCAAGTTTATAGTGTATTTTATGTCTAATTTGTTATTAGAATGAAAATTTAATAGCAGGAAACAAAAATTTTAAATTACATGAATTTTTATTGAAACTTAAAGTATTTAATATGTAGTTTAAATTTTGGTAAATACTTTTGCGTTAAAAAAAAAAATATCGCATCGCTATGGAAATGAAGTTTTTCTATACTATAGGCCAAATTTTTCTAGAAAATCCGACATGATAAATTGTGGCACATCGACAAATTTGGCTCCAAAGGAATTGAATCTAGTGAAATATTTGCAAAAAACTACCTGCTCTGATTGATGCTTCATTCATGAGCTTAAAAAAAATTTATTTATTTTACATAGGAACATTGTTAAAAAATACAATTTAAGGATCTATTGTAGCAAAGAGGATTATTACAGTTAAATTTATAACCAAATAAATAAATTATCCAATTTAATAATTTATATTAAAATTAAAATTGAATGAAATGTTAAGTGACAAAAATCCATTTAAATCTCTTATTAATTTATACGATATTGTAAGAAAATATTTGCCATATGTAAAAAGTATTTATAATATTCTTATGCTAATTGTTATAAAATATTGTTTTTTTCTTTTTTGTAATCGGAGAAAGTCGATAAATTTTGAAGTTAAAGTAAATTTTGATCTGTGATATTTGCAAGCTCACTGTTTCTCAAAAGTACAGTGAAGAAGAAGGGAATGAAAAAAGAAAATTTTCGAATGAGTTGCCTCTTATTAATACGCAGTATTTATATATGTTTCCAGTAAAGTTAAGGCAGCGAAATTCTGGATTAATATTAAAGAAAAAAAATTCGCATAAAAAGTTGGCGTACGGAACACAAGCCGCGAGTATTTCCATAGCTCTATGGATCGCAAATTAATCAAGAAATTAGTTTTCATTCCTTCTACTTCTGCGCATTTTACATCCCATCCTTCATTGCGTTTGATGACGATATCGGAAAGTCATACAGCTGACAGACAGAGAACTAGATAGATAAATGAGACAAAAAGATTGAGAGGACGAGTGTGGCATAAGAGAGAAAGAGGAGAAAGGAGAAATTAGTGAAAAAGTAGTTTCTCGTAAACAGGAAGGGGCCGCAGTTCTCTTGGGTTCAAAGCAAGATTAATTTTACCAAAGAGCTTCTTCTGGCAGCTGATTCCAATACGCAAGAGAATCCAGTCGGACTTTCTATAGACCCGAAGCGATTAAACTTCTTTGAGGTTGACTGCATTCACGATAAAGTAATTGCTTTTATTCATCCTTATAGTCACTTAACTATCGATTATTCAACATTTTTATATATTTATTTAGACTGAGAGCCTTGATCTTTATAATGGGTGTTAAAAAAAAAATATATTTCATTTACACGCATGTCTCGCGTAATTATAACTTCACTTCATTATTTGGCGAGCTTATGAATAACCCTCATAAAAAAAATTATCAAACTGTCGTAATCGAATTCAATATATTATTATGATTAGCTTATCTATTATATTAATCATATCAAAAAAAAAAAAAAAAAAAAAAAAAAAAAAAAAAAACAGACAATATCGGTTAATAGAATCTTTCCGAAATACTAGAAAAATACTACATTAATCAGTGGTTTTTTAAGAGTACAATAATAATTGTTACTATTATCCGTATTTTCATACTGAAAACTCATCTTATAATTCAACATTTTTTTTTGTGTCTATTTTGTAATTTATCTACTCTATATTTAAATATTCAAAAACTCTCTATGTATAACTATTTCAATATATACGAGACAAGATTTTTTTTTTTATAAAATTTGTCTAAAATTATTCAAATGAAATTTTAATAGAATATAATTAACAATGACGTCGAATAATATTCAATATAATATATATTCTGTATTAAGTATCGAATATAATATTCAATTTGCTTAGTTTTATATGTAAATTAATCTATTTCTAGTTTAATATAATTTTTGGCTCACATACGATTGCGAGCTTCGAAGTAATCTCTAGTTTTCCCTCTCATAATATAATAAATACAAGCGAATGGCACTTGAGCGCATCGACGAATGCAAACTATAAGGGAATTCGATAGAACATCATACATAATTGTCAATGACAATAATACCCAAAGTTATTAGAAAAATCGGCAAGCCTTTCTTCGATACTTTAATTTTGGCTTACGAATTTGGCTTACGAATACGGCCATTCGAAAGAAGGGCATTTGAATTCTCGCAGGAATATTTATCGCTTCGCGCAATGTCTTATTAAACGCGCATTAGCTTTAGGCGTCAGCTTGAAATAAGATAACGCGGTCGCGATTACCTGACGTGGCATTCGAGTCGCCGTCTTTAAACGCGATATTAAATCGCGCTCATTATAAATTCACGCGCACAATGATTCTCTGAGATAGCACTTCGCGGATTCTTCGTCACAGTCGTAAATATCGTAATATATCTCGACCCTCCCCTCCCCTCAAATCTACCATAATCACCACCACCCCCTGCTCACCTCCTTCTTCATCATCTCCTCTCGAGTCCCTCGTCATCGCCCTCGGGCGTCATCGCATCATGTTGCGCAAGTGTTCGGGTGTCGCTCGTCCCGGGGCAGCTAAAATATTCTAAACACATAAACAATCGCCGCTTAAACCGAAAATAAATCTGAGGCTCGTGGCGGCTACGTCGGCGCTAGCCCCCGCCAAGGAAAATAATGCGCGAGCCGCGTATGCAGGTGCGCTTTATTATATTTATTCATTACATCGCAGACATAATTCAGCGGTGGCCGGCAT
>NW_011948425.1:2814741-2832912 GCF_000503995.2 Ceratosolen solmsi marchali | reverse complement strand
GATAATTCAGCGGTGGCCGGCATGCCTCGCGCCTCGCCGCGCCAAAGTTCGCCCGCATTCATAATTACGAAAGAATAGCGCGCAATTGCGAGACGCCCGGGGAAAAGAAATTAGATTCGGTGCCGCGGCCCGCGGAAGAAAAGGGTACGCGCGCCGTACAATAAAAACGAGGAGTTCGGGGAAGGGGTGAGAAAGAGAGCCGGCCACCACCGCACTCTTGATCTCCTTTTGGCCCGAGGCCGGAAAAGGGTCGCTGCCGCTTCTGGCGAAGGATGTCGAGGAAAGGACCCTCAGACGGGCGCCATGTGTATAATAATGTTAAAGAATGTTAAATGCGGGAGCCGAGGAGGGCTCGGCATACATTACTTGTTAACAATGCTATAAAGGACACTCGGCCCCTTGCGACCTGAGATTTACGAGCCTCCTTTTATATTCAGCCGATTCTTACTCGTGTGGTACTCGGGTGCGACCTCCACTCCCACCCCCCGACCCATTGCCCGTCCAACGCATACATCGCTGGTGCTTTAACCGACTGGACACTTTGGACGTGTCCCCTTACTCGAGACGATTACATGCGATAGACCCGCGCGCACTCAAGTCGCATTTATTTCCTGAGGTTATCCATGCCCAAGGGTCGCCTATCGCGCAACTATTCGCAGCCGATCTCTGACTGTAGTTGTTGTATCGCTGTATGACGTAGAATCCCGATTATTTGTTGCCGATCCATTTTACATTCATGCTTACAATGTTGTTTGGTGAGCGTCACCTAGGAAAATTGTCCGTTTCATGTCACTCCTTGCACGTCTCTCTCGGTCTCCTTTGAATCACATATGTATCAGTATTTCTAAATAGGCAGATTGAGTTTTAAGCCGCTGGCCTCTATTATTATTTGTTTTTTTTTATCGCGAAAAAACGCTCGTTCAATAATTTGTTTATAAACTTCTTTTTTAGAAAATAGGGGTACTCGATTCTCTGTTGTGACTCTGTTGAATCGCGAGCTTGTCTTATGCAATATGCATTCGTATGATAATTCTTCCAATTAAATAGGAAAATTTTCTGGAACTTGACGTTACCGGTAAGGAGAGAGTTATTAATCAAGTTGTTAACATTAACTGGCGTTTAACTATTTAATTCGAGCTAAAATTTATGAAATTTAAAATTTAAATACTTAATTCTGCAAGTCTTACAGATTTTGAAACGTAAACTGGCACCAATTTCGGAAATATTTCAGTTGCGTTGTGTAATAATAATAACTACCAGCTAATATCGATATTGTTTATTTGAAACATTGTATAATATATATAAATTTTAGAGAATTCTCTTTCCTTTCCATATTTTTTAATTTTGAACTAAACACAAGAGAAAGAGACTCGATGTCTTGGCATACTTCGTATCGTAATTAACATTTTATATTTTCTATATTTTTCGTTTCGATAAAATTTAGTGATTCTTTACTTGCAGTTTTTTTTTTTTTTTTTTTTTTTTTTTATAATAATCATTAAGAAAATTAGCTTACTCTTGGTCTTCTTTGCTCTTTAATTTCTTGTCATATTAAAGTTTCACTCAATTATGAAAATATAGATTTAATTATAATTCATATATTATTCAGTTTATTACTAAAAAGGTATTCGTTTGATTCAAATCCAACGAATAATATTATAAAAGCTAAAAAAAATATGATCCGATAAATTTAGTGCTATTAACTTTTTAGCGTAGTTTTCTTTAATCTATCGTCAAATGAGGCAGGAAATGAAATTAAGTCGACAATAGGAGTATGCAATGCCTCTTGTTTCATACATTTAATGTATCACGTATAATGTGAGACTTGTAATTGCAATGAGTAAGATAATGAAATTTAACGTTGATTGATTCGATTGTAACTTTTCATCGTCGCTTATTCGATAAATCTATGTTATCTACATACATCGAACGGTATTTTATGAATTCGGTCTTAGAATTTATGTAACATAAGAGTATAAAATAACGGCAAAATATTATTGTCGTAAATACATAATTATTTATAAATTAAAGCTTACATTTTTGCTATTCACTACTCGATTACTAATTAAAGATATCTATGAGACATCTAATTATGAAATTGTTACAAATGAGCACTCATAGCGGAAGAGATACTTTCATTATTAGCTGTGCGTTTAAAATTAAAATTTTTTAAAGCAATTTTTAACATGGTGCATGTATAGTCTCCCATTGCCAATACTCGCAGCTATCGTAACAAATAGATATTAAAATTATAAGTAAAAAGTCTTGCGCTCTTTCTCAATGGATACTTCCAGTCCGGACATTTTTCCCAATGCGGCAAAGGACACAGAACTTTTAATAATAGAATTCAGCAGCAAATAATAATGAACGTCAAATATAAATTTGAAAATAGTGGCACATGTATTCGTTCCACCAAGAGTGAAGTGGACAAGTACACAAAACCACTAGCCGGGTAAAAATAAATTTCCGCCTCGTTTGCCAAAACCACGGGAATCCTTTCGCAATGTCGCGCAACAGTTGGAGCGTCGTCCGTAAAAATATTAAAGTGCAATAATCGCAGCCCCCGTCGATTGCGCCACCGGCCGGTCAAGTATAAGGTCCGGTGCGCCTCCCGGGTACGACCACAGAGAGTACGCAGGGGGAGCTGTCGCGAGCAAACCCAAGGGCGATAACTTACCACCACCGCTCGAGTTTTCTCTCGCTGAAACCCAGCCGAGATAATTGTTTAAAGCGACCGCGAGCCCTTTGGCGCCACTCTAGTGCACCGCTCCCCGGGGCCCCTTCGCTATTGCCGCTTCATTAGGGTCCGTAAAACTTTACGCAAGTGCACGTCCAGCAGCCGCTCTTTCTCTTATTGGCCGAGGCGGGCATTTTATCGCGCGACATTCTATTATGTCGTGAGACTCGATTCTTGCCCTCGGCCCTTGCAGTCTGTCTTGCGCGTTAACATGGCGGTGACATCATTTGGCATTATGATTTTGATGGTGATTTCGTTTGTGCGAGTTAGCGCATGTCAACGCTTTTTTTTTTGTTAAGACATTTCGCATTCATTGGTAGCGAAATCGGTTGCGTAATCGGCGGACTTTCAAATGGAAAATCGACCTTTTGCTAAGAGCTATTGTCGTGGAACAACAGAACAAGCCGCTGGTTGAATAAAAATGAAGAATCGATAATTTAAAAGATTAGAAATTTCTAGTTATTTTATAGATTTGAAATGAAATATAAAAATGATAACTATGTAATACTGATAATGGCATTTGTGTTTAGCGACGACGACATCGAACCCCACTAATAATGACACAAAAATAACGAAGGTAAATTAACTTCTAGACTTCTTTATACCTTCTGATATGAAAAGAATAATGGGTAAAGTAAAAATTCCCTCGAATCACAGTGCAGCAATATTATAATACTTTTGGCTCCAAGTAAATGCGTAATGAGACGCGATTATAGTGTGGCTACACCGACAGCGCACACACATACGAGAATTACGAATTAAACTCAAAAAGCGGCGAGATTTAAATTTCAAAAATTTTCAGCTACAAAGAGATTCTTTATATTTCCCCGAGAGAAAATGATACTTGTAAATCAGGTGGCGGCCACTATGCCCTAGCGTTTCTCAAGTGTGGAATACGACAATGGATAAGGTTTTTGGATGGCCTCCAGAAAGTATAGTAGTTCTTTCTTTCATTCTCTCTCACTCTGGCTTGGATGTGTCTCTCTGTAGAGCGAATAGAGTGATATGGAGCGAAGGATGGGGAGGGAAAAAGAGCAAAAAAGAAAGTCAGAAAGAGAGAGAGAGAGAGAGAGATTGTGTGTGTGTGTGTGTGTGTGTGTGTGTGTTTGACAAAGAGAGGTTGAGGAAGAGAGCGATAGCAAGCAAGTAATAGGGAAATGATTTGCTCCTTGTTAGATAAAGACCGGAGGGACTCGCGGAAAAGAAATATTGCTCCCAATGAAAGGAAGTGAGGCCACCGTGAGATTTGAGAAGAAGGCGAGAGAAGAGCTTTTGCATATAACCGCTGGAATCTCTCCCCTCTTCGCTTGACTCCTCCATTTCCCTTCTACGACTCTTCTCTTTTCGAGTCACGCCGGGCCATTCGGAGTGCGAGCGAGTGCTGTTCGATTAGGAATTAAATAACGCGTTCGAGATTCGCAAACAGTTACTTACACTCCAACGAGCTTCGAATTGGCTATCGCGCGACCTTTTAACTTTTTCGCTAAAGTCATAGGAATGAGAACGAACGCACCCACTACTTATGCTTTCGATTTTAAAGAAAATCGGAGAAACCGTTCGATGAAATCCAATTAGATTCTATCTTATTGAAAAAACAATTTTTTCGCAAAATAATGCCAAGTAAGCGATTAAGCGATTAAATAGACCATTGAGATGTGAATAATATCATAAGTTGCCAGGCAACCGAATTAAAAACAATATAACAAGTTGAAATTTTGATTGTAAGAGTAATCGATCGGGTTCTGAAATATTTTGAAATATTTTTAAAATTGATTTACCAATAAAGCAAACTGAACATTGCAAAAGTAAAAGCAAGAAAAATATTTCAGCGATACATTACAATTTAAATTCTTCATTTCATTAAATCAAAATTAATCTCAAAAATTTGAATACTTTCGGAAAATCATATAATGATATTATTATAACTATGCACTTAAATTATCTGTTTAACAAAATTTGCACCAAACAAAGTTTATTATAAATTTCTAAAATTATATAGCGCTCATAAAAATGATATATATATATATATATTTATTTCTACGTGCAAAGTAAATTTCTGTCTATGATCATGTTGTTTAATGTTTTTGAGTAATATCACTTACGAAGTAATTGTTAAAAATATTTTTCATTAAGGAAAATCATATAAAACTGGAATTGAATTAACCAGACAAAAATTAGGGATTTCCATTGGAATAAAAATGACGAGCGTAAGCATGAAGGTCTATTCATTGCATCGTCATTTTCATCCTTTTCATCCTACTTTCGGCTTACCTGGCATATTCTAGGCCCATTTTACGTACATCGAATGTCTTTTAATTCGAATCTCCAATAAATGTGAATTCGTTATCTTTAAACTTTTGATTTATTTATTATTACAATATTTGAATGAGATAATGAAAGTAGTTGTTTTGCTGTTAAAAGTATTGTATATGCATAGATTATATTACATTTAACGTAAACAAGTTTTAAACAAATTTTAGGAGAATTATTTATCTAAATTTTTCAATTTACACTCAATTAGTGCAAGATATTCGTTAAATATCATTATGTATACATAGATACATTAATGCATTAGTATTTTACAAAAAGTCGTATTAATGTATTATTCGTCTTTTATTATTCCCTTTACAAATCTTATGTATATAAATTTGATTTATCAAAATTTCAACAATTTTAATGTATAAGAGCGTAAATGATTTACTTGCGTATTGTATATTAAATTCTGATATTCTATATCAAAACCTTTTTATACTTTGATGATCGATATAAGAAAATATGATTATTCTGTTCGATGAGAAACAAAATTATAAACTATTTCCAGTATAAAATATGTCCTTTTATATTATATTAAATAATTTATATAAACACAATAAGCATAATACTTGCTCACATATAAAAAATATTCTACTCATAGTTTCAGATTATGAGTTTTTAATTTTTTTAAACGACGATAACTAGTAAACGTTTTTCATGTTTCAATATCTTTTATCAATGTAAGCCGAAACGTATTACTGCAGAATTGTAACTCTTACATCTTTTAATAAAACATTCGTTCTTTCCATTATACAGCCTTTTCATTTTTACGTGAATAAAATTTTTAACATTCATATCATTATAATTCTGTCATAAATTAAATGAATATGAATTATATCGCTCCATAGATTTTCTTTGTAAATCAATAAGTTCGTTTTTCCATTATATTGAAAGTTTTTGTACAATGTTGAATAGCCAATATTCATAACAAGGAAATTCAAAAGTCTCATCGATAGAAGGAAGTAATTTATAAGAATCTAATTTTCATAACTTATTACAAATCTTCTATTACGTATTGTCTATTAAAACTTGTATTCTCCTTTTAGTATAACTGAAAATACTCTCAATAACTCAAAATAGTTAACGTTAATCGTATATATATTTTGGATGAAAAATCTAATAATATATCTAAATATCTGATAAAAAAATCTAATAATCATACTATATAAAATGGTCTCTATACTCTTGTGTAATGAAATTGTTACTATAATAAATTCACTCCAATGTTTTGCGTCGCGTTACCGAAATTGGATAAGATCATTCTTGACGAAGACGAAATAACGAGGAAATGTCGACAAGTGAATCAAATTACTCATTAAATAAAAATCAATTATTATAATCTATTTTATCTATTTTATTTAACAAATATATATCTAAAAGATTAAAGTAAATTTTAAATTAAAAAATCGATTTCCTAAGTTCAAAGATGATGATTAATCTTCGGACGAGCGCTAATCGTGCAATGAAAATCATAAAAATATATATTTTGATTAAAGCAAGATATCGAGCCAATAATACGGGGGCTTCGGTCGCAATCGTTGAGTCGCCGCGAGAGTTGTATCTTTCTTACAACTTGGCAAATGTTAGAGAAGCTTCAGTTGGAGAATCTTATAAAAGCGCCGCAATCGTTGGAGTAACGCAGCCGCGAAATGAAATCCAAGCGGGGCAGCCTTGGTAAACAAGCGAATCGCGCGCTGAAACGAATGAAAACAAGCGTAACCTCTCTCTCCTTTTGCCGTGCGAGGATGCTATGCTGTTGCAGCTCGTCAGCAGACTTACACGAGAAACGAGATGGAAAAACAAGATAGAGAGAGAGTGAGAGAGAGAGAGAGAGAGAGAGAGAGAGAGAGAGAGATGCCTGGTAGTGGCCATCATCAATCAGAAAGGCGCTCGGCCGTCCGGCATTCGGTCAGCTCTCGCAAAGTCCAGCGAGCACGAACTTCGCACCCGTCCCCCCTCATCCTATCCCGTCCCATTATTCTCTCACTCTTGTGCGCGCGTACATCTATCCATACCACCGTGTGAAGCTTTCCTACATTCACGGGCGTTTCGGCTTTCCGAGGATTCGTCGAGTCACGCTCTCTCGCTCTTACGCGGTGAAAGATCGATCGCGCTACTACTGGCTTGCGAGCGTCGACATTCAATATCCGTCGCGTCGCGCTAGTCGATATTCACTTCTCCTCCGAAACTTCCGATTTATTCTCCACTATAAAGAAAAGTTGAGTCGCTGCTTTTGGATACTGGTACCTACGTGTACGCACTTCGAGTGCATTTTTCCCTCATCCTTTAGGCTAGCTTTTGCAGGGACGTTATTAGGGACTTTGCAGTGCTTTGGAAAGCACTTAATTAATTAGCAGATTAGATTTTGATTTGATTAGATGTAATTTTTAGACACAGTTGTAGGCTGACATCGAGCTTAATACGTATGCGCTTTGGGCACGAATGGGGTATTGTCGTTGGTCAAAAGGGTTAATGGTTAGTTGGGTAATGTAATAAGAGAGATATGACACTGATGAAGAAAAAGAAAATTTATTAAACGATAAGAAGGCGTCAAGTATATTTGTGCATTGTTATAATGTGTTAACTGTTGACTGAAAATTCTCGAATCAAAAAAGTCTTTTCTGCACTAAATTTTCTTCATACAATCATTACATATACGTAACGACGCTCGTGTTTTATCGGTCGTATTAATTCAACAAATTCGAGCGATAAGATTTGTAAGAAAAAAAAACAAAAAAAACAAGTCGCTCCTTCGACTACACGCTCGCAATGCAGGACTTGGAAAACCGAGCAGATATTTTTTTCAGTTATCTAAAAGAGCACCGCCCATATAATTGTGATTGTTCAAGGTGTAGCCGGTGGACATGTTTGTCGGCGCAATTCCGCACAACCGACCGCTATATTTCCGTGGTGGCGGCGGCAGCGGCGACGGCGACGGTGACGGTGTGTGGTGGTATTGGGGAGGGAGGGGGTGGCCCTTGTTGTAAGTCAGGTTCCCTGATAAATCATCTGCGACTGTGCAATCTTGGCGGCACTCTTCGTTGAGTGCGGACACCGCCGCGAGGCACCGAGAGGAAATTAAAGTGAAAGAGAGAAGGGAAGAGGAGAAAGTTTAAGGAAGAAAGAAGTAGGGCTCGAGCATTTATTAACGAAATCTTACTTAAAATGAAGAAAGGAGAAAGCCCGGGTGGTTGGTCTGGTGATGGAGTGATACGGGGGGGGGGCGTGACCGTAAGGCTGTAGATTTGTTTTTTCCGCATTTGCGTTTTTAAAATGTTGGCTCGATGGCATCTTTCATTTTGCTAGCTGATAACGTGAAATGCTCCGTACGTGTCGAATTCGCGTTATATCATATGAATTATTGCCGCACGCAAGATAAGCATTAAATTTAGCAGGGGAGTTGCCTAAAACAAAAAGAATAGCGAAGAAGTTTAGTATTTTTTTAAAAAAAATTTTCCTATTTTTCCTTTTTTTGTTTTTCATTCTTCTTTTAAACGAACATTATTTGAAAAGTCAAGTCTAGTTATGTGAAAATTTCATGTAACAACATTTTGGGACTTTGGTATTGTGACATTTTATCTTTATAATACAGTTGACATTTCTCGGGTAATTACGAGACGAAAATTCTTCGACAAGTTGCTTGACGTTTCAGCGAATCTTTCAACAAGCGACGTCACAAAACACGGCGATCGTCGAAGCTCTCACAAGAATAATTAACGTTAATTATCTCTCGTCAACTGACTTATATTAAATATTCAACTCAGCCTGTGCTATCCTATTAAACTTTTTTCATCTCGTATTTCTAAAATAATCATTTAATTTCTCGTTTTTTTTTCTATTACCGTCGATTTATGCATATTTTAGTTGTGTATTTCGAGCACAAAAAGTTCCCAAAACAGTTTTTTCAAATAATTACTATACTATTTCGATAAGTATTACAACAAGGTCATATTTAAATTAACGTTCAATTAATTATTATTAACAAACTCCTTCTTTTATTGATAAAACATTAACAAGCAAGATAAGATTAGTCAAATAATCGAATAATATCTATTTGATCATGGATTTCGCAACACTTTGTGTGTAGATTCGGTTAATAGAAAGATGTCTCATTTATCGAAATGTTGACTTATATAAGAACAGCTTTTACGCAAGTTCGAGGCAAAATACGTTAAATCGAGGTCTTGATCAGCCTTTGACTTTTTAGTCAAATTACTCATTGTTTGCGCGACACAACATATTGGTTTCGCAGAATAACGAGAATATCCTTTACGTTCGTTCACCTTCGTGTTTAAGAGAACCCAACGGGGTCTTGCAGATTTTAACGAACATCCTCCTTCTGCCCTTCTTCTTTCCCTCGCGCTCACTCACTCTCTCTCTATATATATCTCTCTATCTCTCTCTCTCTCTCTCTATATATATATATATATCTCTCTTTCGCTCTCTTTATCATCCCGGTTCTATCACTCTACTGCTCTGCCACTTTTGCCAAGTTAGAAATTCGAAGTCTGACTTGACGAGGGGGATGACTGCGGCTATTCGAACCCTCACAATTTCTATAGTGAGGGACATTTCGTCTGATGAGGGATTTTTGATTTTCCGACACAAGTATCCCAAGGGCTATTTTATTTGGTTTGAAAACTCCGAATATTCGATTACTGTATTAAGTAGATCCAATCAGCGATTGATCATCCCAGCTTCTTCCCGTGGAACGTGAGAAAAGGTTATTTATTCTTGACATAATTTAAGAACTTTTGTTATTTATAAATGGTTGATAAATTACTTCTTTCATTACCAAGCCAAGATTTTTAACAATCGCCGGAATATTTCTCAATATAATGATTAATTTATCAAATGATTTATAATTATTTTTTGTCCATATAAACATAATATGAAAATTAACTTTCGCGATAAAAGTTAAATGAATTTACTTTTCAAATAAACCTTACTATTCAAATAATTATTTTTCCTAAATAAAAATCTTAATAAGCTAAATTTTTAATTCATACTTATTTAAAGTAATATAAGAGAATTAATTACACTTTTTGGGACACGACATAAAAGATTATTTTTAACGGGGATTTATTCTCGATCTAGCAGAGAATAAAATCTATCCAATAATATTTAATATAACAGCCCATTGTGAAATTGTCGTGAGTTCGTTGTTACGTTACAATTTGCACACACGAGTGTGGGTGAGTCCGAGACGAGGGTGATTCCAAGGGTTGCGAATGCGTTTCGGGGTTCTGAAGCAATGTCTGCGGAATAATTAGCCGACAGTTAAGATCGTTCTTGTTCTACCGCTGAAATATTTTCTTCGAATGGCTTCAAGTGGATGGATTCAAAATTGTGTCTCAACGGCCCCAAGGTGGAAAAAATTCTCAGATAATCCAATGGATTGATAGGCTGATAATATAAAGGATGCTGGATATAATCTGAAAATAAATTTAATCGTGGACGCCCTTATGATAAGAGGAACGTAAATTATTTATCTGAGAGTTGCTTAGCTTTAAAATAGGCGTTGACTCATCCACAGACACTAAGTTAATTTATCCTATAATTGATTTGTGCTTTAAAAATTTATTTTACACTAATAGTAATAATGTTGTTTGTAAACTTATGTTTAATGCTTTTAATTGTATAACGTAATTGAAGAATGAGATCCATGAAATATACAATTATATTATAAACACATTTATTTTTAACTTAGCACAAATTTTAAATGACTCAATGTCATTCTTTATATCTTTTCATGCAATTAAAAAAAAAAACTTCTTACTAATAACTAGTATTTAATTTTTATAATATTGCAAGAAATGATATTCGGACACGCGCTCCTATATGTCTGCTCGTGTACATCTGCACAATCATATGTACATCTCTACATGGACTTTAGATTAAATTATGAAACGAAATATGAAATTCTCTACTGCAGTAAAGTTTAGATGATAAAAATTAAATTTCCAAATTTTCAGACTAATTTTACTCAATTCTTAATAATCAACAGATTTTAAAAGCTAATAATCGATTTATATATAATAAAAGCTAATAATAACTTAAAATCGATTAAATCTTTGGTCGTCTATGGTATCTCAAGTTTTTATCTGCAATGTAGCACGTATTTTTTAAATAAATTCTTCATTTAAAGACTTTTTCAAAATGATTATTCTTTGATTATTAAATTAAGAGATTTAATTGTTAATTTAAATTTCATTGTCTTGTATGTTATATCGAAAGTTTCTGTTTCACCGTCCATATCTATCACACATGTAGAAGTGATTATAATCAATTATGTAACACAAAAGGTCGTTATCGTTACGATAATTTTATAAAATTATATTTGGAAAATAGATGTATTAGCCGATTATATACAAGTCAAAATAAATTATGTGATCTCAATTTTATTAATTGCTCGAAAGTGGATAAGCCCGCAAATAAATTTAATTAAATATTCAATAAATATGAAAAAGTACAGCTATCGAATGGGCCAAAAGAAAAAAGGAAAGGCGTAGTCAGGCTAACATGGGAAGCTCGAAAGTGCACTCGACAATAAAGTAGCCGCCTCTTCTGGCGCGTGTAACGTTGAATCTAGGTCTCTTTTTCTCTTTATCGCCCCTCGCATATTGTCCTCCTCGCAGATTTTTACACCTACTTCTTTTTTACGAGTGACTAAAGCGCGCCGACGGACGGCGGGGCCCCAGTCTCCTCGTCTTTCGGCTGCTGCACGTTTCGCCGTCTCTTCTCTGGTTCCCGCTTCCGGACCCCTGCCGTTACGCTACGTTGCTCGTTCATCTCCATCTCTCTCTCTCTCTCTCTCTCTCTCTCTCTCTCTCTCTCTCTCTCTCCTTCTTGGACATTTACATAAAATTATTATTAACGCTCACCGCCGAGCCACGCGCGCGGTTAGTTACGTTCCTGGCATTGTCGACGATCCTCAAGCCCGAACCACTCCCTATACTATTTTATCCCGCTATTCTCCTTTACCTCGCACCAATACTCTATTTTTCTCAATATATTTTTTCATATATACGAAGTGAGGCGATTTTCTTTCGGCCAACAGAGTGCCAACGTAGCGATCACAGCCGCTCTCCGAGCACATAGCTGAGAAAGCGTACGAGCGAGTGATACGAGCGAGCGAGATAGAGAGAGAGAGAGAGAGAGAGAGAGAGACGGACAGATGGACATATAGACAGAAGGAGAGATGTAAGAGATATTGCCGATAGATTTTGATTAATGATTTTCGTCTGCTTGATTTGAGGCCATATATGAGGAGTGCGCGCGCTGCTCGCACGGAATAAAAGGAAAGAAACAAGACAATTATTTTCTTGATAACTATTCCACTTTATTAATTTGTTTTGTCAAATTTTTTTTACTTTCAGCTTAGAGATATTATTAATTGTCCGATATATATTTTTTAGCCCATACTTTCATCTCTTGGCTTATAGATCGCCGTTAATTAACAAGGCCCCCGACACGTAAGCTTTAAAACGACTTTTAAATTATTCCTCCGAACCGAGCAAATATTCGACTTATCATCTCACGCGCGCGAACTGCATTTTATTTTAATATATATGAGAACGTATAATTTATAAATCCGTTGGCTAGTCGGTTATTATACGAGTATTGTTGCATTACCATCGACTCCGAGGGTACCACTTTACTGGTAAGCGAATGCAAACATCATAATTAACAATCTCCACTTAAATGCGTCGGAATAAATATTCCTCGTCCTCCTTCAAGCAAGAAGTGATTTTTTAAGGGCTTCCACTATTTGAAATGCGCGTAGGGGGACGAGCGCGCGGGCGCGCGCGCGCGGACCCGCGCTCGGCTGTTTTTTGCTGCCATAAGCCAGTGCCACCCCAGGCGTAGGTGGAGAGTCGCGGGAAAGGAGGAAGCTGAACTGCGTGGGTACGAGGAAGGATGGAAAGACAGAGCCACCCCCGGGGGGCTTTTATAGCGGCCCATTTGGCGCGACAACGAGCGTGGAAAGTTCCTTTAGTGTTGCGGGGGCCGGCGCACAGATTTCCTTCGCAATACTACATATTTGTGTGAGACGGTTATGGAGTTCCGGATTATCAATTTGTTATCCCCGTGTTTATTATTTCTCGCCTGTCGCGGCTGAGAGATGGTGATGCATGTGCGCGCGCAACGGCCATGTGTGCTCCTACCCAGGTACAAATGCCAGATGGGATTTTTCGGGAGAACGAGAAAAAGACTAATGGGTCTATTATTTTCATGAATAGAAAGTGGTTTTGTATGTGCTGTCGATTCATTCGTTACAATTATAATGCGCAATTTGAACTTTCGACAACTGATATATTACTCATCTTGAATTTTACGTTATAAATGGCTTTGGTGCCGGCATTCTAATGTCTTTGGGAGATTATAGTTTTTAATTAGTTAGCTCCTTCACTTAGTACAGTATGTTGTTGGAAGAGTTTTTATTTGTCTTTCGCTTTTTCTGTTATTATTTTTTGTTTTTGTTTTCTATTTAACTATATAACGAGCAAAGGATTTGAAAACACACGCGTGCTCACATATATGATAAATTTTGAAAATTAAAACAGCTAGACATACTTTTTAGATACCGCTCAAGACCGTCACTAAGCCTGTCAAAAAAAAAAATTTCATAAAATATATTACAAAGTGATATAGTAAAGCTCACGAATTTAGGCGATAGAGCTACTATTTCTGAAATTATATTTAATACTTGTATTCGTATCGATAATTCTGAAATTATTCAAAGTAATGGTTTATTTTATTACTTTTTGCTTTTTAATGCTTATCAATAAAGAATTAGTTTAAAAATTAGCCTGACGATCATGTACAATTTTTTTCTTTATATTTGATAAAATAATAGAACCTGGGATTAATGTTTATTTTATTAACAATAGTCATACATTCGTGCATGTATATTAAATCATATTAGTTGGTCGATAATATTAATAATTATTGGTATAATAAGTAGTTGATTCGAATGAGGTTTTACGGTATGTTCTTATATTTTCAAATATTGAAAAACTTAATAGTCACAAGGCTAATAATGGAACAACGATTTTAAAGTTAAATCATAGATATCGATAAATATGAAAATCCTGAAACAATATATACAATTTTTACATAAATTATTATTTCATATAATTTTCATAATTTTCAGCCGGAAACTCGAACTGTTATATACATTTTTCTTTATACATGCAAATTACCAAACAATAAAATAACAAAGTATTAATTTAAGTATTAATTTAATTATAACAGTCATCATAATAATCAGCCTATAATGTAATGCTTTTACGTAATATGATAATGTCGTTGATTTTTGCAAATAAAATTTATTATATGAAAAGTGTAATTTATCTTGTGAATAAGAAGCATTGAAGTCCAGTAGACGAATTAATCGATGGAGAAGTCGAATCTAAGATTGAGTGCTTCAAGAGTGAGATAATCTCAGTTAGTACTACTAGCTTTCAGTCAGTTTCAAGTTGGAAACATCGAGACCATAAAAGTCATGAAAAATGCAAGCTTTCCAACGATAATACTTTATTCTCTCGACTGCTATTATTATTACCTAATGCTGAGATATTAATTATTTATAAACGAGATGCATTTTTTTTTGTTTACTTTTTTTAGCTAACTTAAAAGATGGTCGGAATAAAATTAATTGGACCCGTTAAAATGACGTATATAGCTCGAGCGACATAAATTTTCTTTTTCACTTTCGATTTTTTATTATATGCGCGGTAAAAAGTAAGGCTTTCGCGTGTATTTTTCAGTAGAGAGGGATATGTTATCCGTTAGAGCATCGAGCTGTCCACGATGATTTAGGCGACCGGACGGTGAATTTGGGTCCAGCCAACCAAGAACACGATAACCCGGTCTTTGCTGTAGCGAAATTCTGTGACCTTTTTTATCAGTCAATTTCAACTATCTTCCTTACCGGCGTCGAATCAAAATCAGCAATTTTGTCGTTATATCTTCTTACACTGTTTTGGATTTTAGATTGATCATATCAATTTCCCTTTTGGAAGATCATACTATTTGTAGAGTATTATTGGTTCTTCGATTTGTATTACAAATGATTGATTGAAATTTACAGAGGTTTTTCTTTATGAATTGAAATGATTAGATTATATACGTAAAGATCGAACTTAAAATAATTTTAACAATCACAAGATATTTACCTTTAATTCGAACTAATCCGATTAATTAATATTTTGCATACAATTCATATAAATATAAAAAGTTGGATGTAGTTGAGGGTTGGCGGTAGTCTAAAGTACGACGATGGAGGATTCATTCGCTAAGTAATCGAAAACAAGCAATAAATAGAATAATAATAGAGCCGGAAGTTGAACTAATAATGAATACGTTATCCGTTACGTATAATAAGGTTTGAATTTCTACAAATCGACAAGCTAAAGTCTACGAAACGTGAACAGTAAAGTAAAAGCCACTCGATGCCACATTATTCCTTGGAATTCCCATTAGTTCCGTTTAATCATGGCGTCACAATGCACAAGATGTCTGGCGCTGCAGATTTTCAACGCGCACAATTCGCTGTAGCACAGGAGAATCGCGATAAGTGGTAATGAAGATTTCGTCTATCCAGCTACCCCTGTTTAATACGTAACCATCATTACGGGCCAAGATTAATTTCCTCGGAAGCTACAAGCTGTAAGGCGCCAGGGGAGGACTAGAGAAGGATTCGGGAGCCCTTGCGACCGTATCACACGAGCCATCGAGCTTGCGTGTGAAACGTCGAGGAGGGTGACTCGAATGTATGCTCATAGAGGCTCTTCCAAGAAAGCGGCGATGTGTTTGGGAGGGGGCGGTTCGAGAGAGAGAGAGAGAGAGAGAGACAGAAGGAGAGTGAGGACGAGTTGGTGAGGGTGGGGCGAGGAGGGGGGGTATCTCAAGGGATGCAGGGATTAATTGACACATTGGCGTTCGATGAGAGAGAGAGAGAGAGAGAGAGAGAGAGAGAGAGAGAGAGTGAAAGAAAGGATGCTTGTATGCCGCGGTGACTGATGAGACGGCTTCGGGAAGTCGGAGCGTTGAAAAAACGCGGGGATTGGGTTTTTGCTGGAAGAAGAGTGACACCAGGAGTCCCGGAGCTCACCACCGAGGTACTGCAGCGCAAATAACGCCGGCTTTATTAGACGCTCGACGCGTTACGTTGGCCCTCTACTATGGTTATTGGGAATGCGCTCAGGGCGTCATACTGACGTAACAGATTGGAATTTAATACGAACCAGCCTGACACTCTATTTGGAGGGGTTCAAGTGTTGGCGTCCGAGACCTCTTGCCCGTCGACGTACTATGAATATGCGTTTAAAATTGCTTTCCCGAGTAAGCGCGCTGTTGTCCCGCATTCGTTAGTATTGAGAATGTTTATCGAGATTTGATGTGTATTAACGAAATATAGCGAGGTAAGTCTTCTATAATTTATGCTAAAGCTAGCCTAAGTGTGATGTTTTTTTTTTTTTTTTTTGTTTTTTTTTGGAGCGGCACAAGAACCCAGTGCTATGTGGTATATTGGCATAAGTAGATGGAATGAGGCAATCATATAGATTTTAATAGTATACATTATATTATCGAGGCTTTGGCACCGAGTGACGTATGTTATTGCTGTTATGAAATTTTCATGGCAGTGATTTGGCTTTATTACTAGGATTTAGGTAAGATATAAAATTCTGCCAATAGCAATTGATTGAAATTCAAAAACAATATCGTAGTTATACCGCAAGATATATATTTTTGAAAACTCAACTCACAATTATATCTGATAAAATCCAGTCCAATTCAATAACGAAGCTTTCAATGTTTAGGAAAAATTTGTTGTTACTTGTAAAAATATTGAACTTTTGGTTACTTTTAAAAGTTTTCAGTTTGGAAATTAGTTATTGATAACTCGAGAATAATGGCATTCAGAGTAATACTTTTGCAATCAATCGAATCTTGATGTATTAGAATGAGTAGAAGGGTAATATATTAAATGACGCAATTTTATGTTTTAAGAGTCCCTATTTTAAAGCGTTAAGTTTAATTTCAATCATCGTCTTGATTTATTAATTCCATTTGTAGACATTAGAACCTCTAGAGACAATTTTTTTTATAAAATAAGGAAGCGTCGACAAAAAATAAATACAAAGATCTACGTGTAAATTTTGCAATTTTAAATTTATTGTGCTTTTTAAAATAAATTTTCCTTTCAAAGATACTATTTTTTATAATAAGATGGTAAATAAATCTCGATCTCCTTATTACAACGATACATACGACAGTTATATAAAAGTCTAATACTCTTATCAACGATAAACCCATCCAGTCGTTTAAGAAACGCACACGATACATTTTATCTATTATCCTCCATTCGGCGCGTGACTCTCATTTCAAACGCTCGGCTACTTAAATTCACATAATTAAGCAAAACTTCGGTATAATTCGCACACCATTATCCCACTTCATTACATAAACCTTGTAAAGCAACATAAATAATGTATTTGGAAAACGAGGTGAGCCAGCAGATGGGCGTGAGTGTATTTGCAGAGGAGGACTCGGACGGTTCGCGGTGGCGATAAGGTTCGAAACTAGAAGCAGGGACAGAGACCTCGAGGGATGGACAGTGTGCAGAGCGTGGGTGAGAGGTTGGGAGGCTGGAGAGGGTGTGTGTGTGAGAGAGTGAGAGAGAGAGAGAGAGAGAGAGAGAGAGAGATTCGGCCTCGGCCTGGGCATTCCGCGTGAGTTATGGGCACGGCCAAGCGACGACGGCCGTCGTCCGGACGGCACACGACGGCGCCGCTCGACGCTCAATTTACGGATGATTCCGCGTGTTACCGCTCCAGCCATACCTCGGTTAACCTTCGTGCCAAACACTTAATCTTCCCCGAGAGTAGGACGGATTTGTAAGCGAGTGAGATAGAGAGCGTCGACTGGATATGCGTCGGCGCTAAATCGCGTCTCTCCCACTCTTGGGCTCTCGAAGGCGCGCGGGACCACGACCCTTGTGCCCCATAAACTTCCCCCTAGAGAGGCGCGCGATCTGATCCTACACACATACGTGAAAGCAAGTAATAGAGAGAGAGAGAGAGAGAGGGAGAGGGGGCGGGAGGGAGGGAGGG
>NW_011948425.1:2755630-2814716 GCF_000503995.2 Ceratosolen solmsi marchali | reverse complement strand
CTCCAGATTTATGGGAGCTCGATGGCTCGACAATAGCCAACAAGTTGCCGGAAAACGATCGCCTCACCCGCCCTCGCCAATACGTCTATGAAGTGCCGATAGGAGGGCACGGACCAGCGAACGAGATGAGACAAAACGTCTCGTTTAAGAAGCTACACCAAGATTTATGGAACTCGTAATAGGCCGTTGCTTTTCCTGCTCGATTCGTTTGATGGATTTTTGTCGCGTGGTCGCGAAATCGGGCCGCTCGCGAATTCGTCATTCGTCACTTGTACGCTCCTTTTTAAGATTTATCTTATTTCCTTTCATTTCATTCGAACCAACAATCCGTACGTTACCGTTGCGTCCATTCATTCATACGTGTTCCATAATGTAATAAATGTTACTTTTAAATACGGATTCAACCAATTGAACCATGGCAGTATTGTATTAGGGCCGGATATACGCGTTTGAGTATTCCCACCACTATAATTCCAATTTCATGGATGTAAAAGTTTGTGTAAAAAATCGTGTATATACATTTACAGATAAGAAAATTATAAATATATTTACGAACAGTAATTATACAGACATATTATGAATATATATCGGCCGATACACACTCGCGCGCGCAGACTCACACGAATATGTATACAGAAATACATATAAATATATTATACTACATATACTATAGAAATATAATACATATACTATAATGTATAAACTATAAAAAAAAAAAAAAAATCGAATGAAACAAGTATTTTACCTTTAAAAATAGGCTAAAATAACCGAAATTTAATTTTGTGCAAAATAAACGAAGCTTTAATATTGACCTAAAATATATAAATAATTGTATAGGTTTAATTTGCCAATAGTTTGATTATAAAAATTATTAAATTAATTTCAAAGAATAAATAGTAAGATTAAATTTCTATTTATTATCATTTATTTATATTTTTTTTAATATGAAACAACATAAAATTTATCGTACCCGATGTAAATTATTAGATTTCTGAGACAATGATGAACATCTTTATTGAGAATTTTTCATAATTTCAATTAAGATTTGTTTAGATTAATAACGTAATTAAATGTTGCAATTGTAATTGTGGTAAAGATCGTAATTGATACATTTTTATTTTACTTTTTATCCCTATACATAATAAAGTACTAATACCTTTTTCTATGCTTGAACTTCTTTTATTTTTGAATAATGTATTATTAACTTTTTTTTTTATATTCGTTATATATATTCGTTAAAATTATATAGATACGGTGAATTAGTATTTAATAATTTATAAAAACAGGATAATATTTATTAGTAAAAATTGACTAAACGATAATATTTTAATTAAATAATTGATATTTAAATAAACATTACGTAATGTTGCTAATTTAATTCACAATTGCATACAATATGTTTTGAAGTATTTAATACCTTAAACCATTAAAAGAGTATAAAAAGTTTGTATAGTAAAATTAACTAGTTTACGTAATATATTAACTTAATGCGTGAACAATAATGTGAATAGAATGTCTTAATAAAAGTTAAAATTAGGTTATTCACACAATAATTGATTTTGAGATCATTTTAAAAGCAATGGTTAAAATATCTTTAAGATTGTTATAATTAATAATTATAAAAGTTTGACTCTATCAAATACATCCAAGTGAATTGCTATAAAAATCAAAACTATTTAGATAATTATATTATAAGTAGATTTAGGTTAGATAATGATAAATGAATTATTTAAATTTCATATTTTATATAAAGTTTCCTCGTTTCTAGATAAAATTGACATATATATTTAGATTTATAAAAAATATTTTTAATTTCATTTGCTAGACGCATATATTCTTAATCTTTTAAAATTACTTAAAATGCATTTTCAAATCAATATAATATGTAATCCAGCCTATCATCAAATGTACAGGGTCATAATATTTTGATTGATAATCATGGCTTATATTTGGAAATGATCAATATTATTGTATTCTGTTGGTTTATTAACCGCTAACGAGTACACCAATCACCGATGTTCATGTTTATATTCTTTTATTGAAAAGATTTTTAAAATAATTAATGAATAGATAAGTCAGTTAATTAAAGAAAATTAATATTATTTGTTTGATTCATATAGCAATTTGGATTAATTTGTCGGAATTGTATATCTTCATTACGAAATAAAACTTGGTTTTTCCGAAAAATGTTTTAATTAATATAAATGTAAAAAAGTCAAGTTATAATTATCAAATATTTCATCCAAGTGAAAATGAAGACGAGTAATGAAATAAAAGTAAATCGTTTATTAGAATATTCAACAGCTTTGTACGGAGTTGTAAAATGAAAGCTACTTCCTTATAAAGTATTTTTATTATTTGAATCACAGTCGTGAAAAATTGTATCCAATAGAACAAAGATTATTATATAATCCATATATTTTCCATATATGGTATATACACATCGTAACTGTAAAATTTTTATCATACCGTATTTTTATAACACCATAGTTTATCGTTAGTATGCACTTACTTCAGGCCTTAACGGGTTATTCTTGTAATAATATCTCTTCTACTTAGAATTAACGAAAAATGAAAGAATTTAAACTCCCGTTTTAATATATGAATTAAATTCATTTATTAACTAAAAAATATCAATTTACAATAATTGGATTTTACTTAGTTTGAAAAAAAATTGAGATTAAAATCTTGAATAATACGTTCCTTTTTAGATTACGTTTTCCTCTACAAAACATAAATAAATTATAATTTACAAACTTTGTAAGAAATATATATTATTTTAAATCGATATTTCGAGAAATCTTGTTTCCTAATACAAATTAAGTTATAAATTTCTAATAAAATATAACTGTTTAATGTTTAAATAGATGAATTTAACGAAAGTAACGGTTAAATAATTCGTTTATATATATATATGTGTGTGTGTGTGTGTGTGTGTGCGCGTTAAAAAAATTAATATTTAAATGAATGAAAAGCATTAGATAAATTATTAAATAATTAAATATATTATTATGTACAAAATCTCTTTAGCAGCGATTAAACTTTAAATTATTCGATATTTGTAATATTATATGTATAATTGTAAATACGAGAATGTATTAAATATTTAATACTTAATATTATTTGGAAATTTGTTTATCTAATGACGAATTTAACTGCATTCGGAAAATAACTAAACTCCAATTAGCATTGTTGATTGGCACATTGTAGTCCAATTATAATTTTCGTGATTAATAATTAATTTTGCAAAAAATTAGAAAAATTTTGAGAAAACCTCGCGCATTAACTAGATTGGGAGTTCGATACAGTAGATTGGGTTTTCGCGACGGATCACCTCGTTATCAATAAAACTCGTTAATGCTTGTTCAATTCATTATTTACATTGCTATTGTATCGTAACAGTAACAGTGTCATAAAAGTTTGTATAATGATTTTGACTTTAACAGAAATAATACTAACATTAATGTTTTCATTTGAAAATTTATATTTTTATTTTATAAAAATTCGGCAAGAGACTTGAAAATTTATATAAAACAAATTTTTTACCGCGTATTTTATTATCTTTGTTTTTAATTTTACAGTTGTGCAAAGTGATTACAAACTTCAATTTATTTATATCATGCTTACGAAATAAAACGATGTTTATTGTAATTATTATAAATTTTATAGATATAGTTGTACCAAGTTATTCCAATGAAACTCTTTATTTTATTTTTCAATAAGGTTAATCTCATTTTTTAGAAAAAATTACTATAATCACTATAGCAATATGAGTGCTTATATATAATACTAAGTGGAAGGCAAATTTGATATGTAAGATCAGTTTAATAAAGCCTCGTTATTATTAATATTATTAATAAAGTAAAATTATTGAATTTCTTCATTTCAACGAGATTTAATGGAAATCTATCAATATTACTGATATAACAATTCATACATAATATTTAATGTATTATCAAGTAAAATAAGTAGAGCATCAAATAGAGAATTGATCCATTTTTGTAAATCAGATGTAATCGTTGATCGTTGAAGTAGTTAAAAATAGAATTTTCTGTAACTAATAATAAGTATTGGGAAGGATCGCATTCGTATTCATAAAGTAATTGTCCCGGCACATTCATATACAAATAATATGCTCCTTATGAATAAAAGAAGCTCGGAACTTTACCAATGACATCGTAAAGCATGTCTCAAGAAACATTTTATGTCGCCGGCGAATTCGGTGTTCGCGCGACAACTCCTCCGCCTCTCGGAAACCTCTCGTCCGCGCGAAACGTTAGTGAAAATTCCGTAATTCGTCGTAGGAAGCTTGATGAGTTCTGACCGCCGTGGCACACGACAATAACTCATCCGACGGCTGTTGTGTCGGTTTTGCCCAAAGAGGCATTTTCCGCCTCAGGAAAGAGCGCCATGTGCTCGCCATCTTTTCATCTTCCACTAGTCGATTTTCACGGCACATCATGTCCGAAGAGCGATATGATGCGTCCGGCAGAGGCAGGAGGATTGGGAGAGGGTATAATTTGCGTGTCCGTGTACGTGGTTTCAACGCTTCATGCGACTTTTATGAACTCTTTCTCGAGGACGTTTATAGAGTGTGCGCCCCCACCGTGTTTGCAAATGCCGGAGGAAATGTGTGGTTTTCCGGCAGCCGGCCATACGAGGGAAATGTACTGCAGATGTGTCAAGTTTAAAGTGCGATAGAAACAGAGGGATAGGCGAGATAGGCGAGTGGATGGAAAGACACAGAGAGAGAGAGAGAGAGAGACACACAGAGAGAGAGACACAGAGAGAGAGAGAGAGAGAGAGAGAGAGAGAAAGAGAGAGCTAGGAGTGGCAGTGAATTGTCATTAGTCGTTGAAAATCGTTGGTCACCCGACGCAGGACTACAATATGGTGGTGAGACAGTATTGTGAGACACCTAATGTCCTTAATGAAGCCATCGTGAAGAGCCATCGGGGCTTCTGATAACAATTGGCTCAATAATGCCAATTTCCTTACCTCTTATAAATTTTCTCCTTATTATACTTGGACACGTGAGCGAAAGCCTTTTGTAAACGGACATTCGCATTCGTACTTCTAGGCGAGCTTACATTGATTTAGTTTTTTTTTCTATACTATGTACTTTGCAAACTTTTTTTCATACGACTTTTTAAAATAATGTTCTAATATGAGCATTTAATTTATAGACATTGTGACATTGGTTTGAGAATTATTGCATTTATACCTGATCATTGGAAAATTATTCTACCTCTTGTACGCGTCTTTTTAACTATTTATTGCTACTATAAGGAATCATAGGATCATATAAGCAAATATTGTAAAACACTAGTCTACCTAGTTTTGTTTTTCACTCTTCTACTAATTAAATAGATGCGATTGATTGAGCATAATTTTGATTCTTTTATTGGATCAGGTATTTCAAAGCCTGGGATGTAGTAAGATTGCAAACGAAACGAGAATGTGGGCTTATTTTAGTATGTACTATGCACTGGTCTAATAACGTCAAGTAGCTTTAATCGCATTAACCTAATAGTAATCCGTAGGTACTGTAATATTCACATTATTCTATCTCGTAAGATATTTCTTGACTAAAGTGACTTTTGGCGGGATTTTGTACATTTTAATGATCGGTACATTAATAAATCACTGGTTGTAGCCCTATGAGAATGCGAAACTTTTATTCTTTAATAAAATTAACTTTCGTATTTTTAACGACCCTAATATTAATAATTTTTTTAGAAAAATTACTTGTAAAGTACCATGCATCTTAATTATTAAAATAATATTTAAGAACTAGCTGGAGATTCCAGTAAATTTACTGGCTTTACTCGCATAAAATCATTTACTTTAATATTCGAATAAACCAGCCAGAATTTTACCATTCCGTTTCGTCAATGCTCACGAAAAGTGTAAGATTCACTTTATCGTTAATAATGAAATGGCAATGTTTATAGGAATATTTAAAATCTCAAATATAAGAAAATTCGAAAAGTTCTATGTAAAAATTGTGCAATGCGAAATAGATAATGAAAATGTTGAGGCTTTTGTTGCGAAGAATCTATGCATGAATATTCGAGTTAGAATATTTTATTATTCGATTGGTAATGAATTTTATTATAAAAATTTGTGCTTTACCTATTAAGTAGTTGAGAGCCACCGTACAATCTACCTGTACTTTATACATACATACACACATATCTGTATATGCATATCTACTTTTTTTTGGTTTTAAACGAATAAAAATTTTTTTCATTATTCGAGTCATACTCCATGAATCTTGTGGATTGAACTTATTGCTAATTTCACCTAAACAGTTACTTCCTATCACAATCTTCTCCCTAAAAATAATAATGTTGAACGACTAATGCAGTACTGATATGAACCAAGGGGTATGGTCAAATTGGTCTCAAATAACGTAATGTTATACAAAGTTAATGAAACGCTTCAGGTGGACAGCACGAAGAAGATTTCGAAGTGCGGTATTTCCAGGTCACTTGAGCTCAAACGAAGTGATGAGGCGAGGAAAGCGAGGAAGGAATATTGGGGGGGGGGGTATGAATCGGTTAGGATAGAGATACGCGAGGCGGACGTCTCCTTACCTTGCTGACTACTTTTCCTCGTAGTCTTCTTCTCCTTCATCCACGGATACTCGGGCACGTTGACCCCCGAGCCGTCCTGGACCGCGTGCGGGTCTATCATCCCGTGGTATCCCGGATGATGGGCGGCAGGGCTCATCGGTCTGCCCGTGGCCCCGGGCGAATGCTGTATTGGGCCCTCGGTCCCGCCCATTTGAGGTAGAGCCGTCATGAACTCGGCCATGGACGGCTGGCTGTTGATGAAGCCAGTCTCGGTCGAGCCGAGGCCGGGCGTCCCGACGTCCATGACCGCCGGGTGGGCCCCGTGCGGGGGTAAAACAGCCCCGGCCCCGGCCCCCGCGGCCACCGAGGCCAGCCAGAATCCGCCGCCGCCGTCGTTAGCCAGGACGGCTGGCGGCGTTGGGGACCGCGTCTTTACGAACCGGTCCTCTTTATCCCGCTGGGCCTCCTCGGACTGTCGGTACTCCGAGCTGCCGTAGTGGCGGTACCGACGCTGCGGCGGATAGACGTCGAGGCCGACGGTTAGTGGCTCCGCGACGCCCCGGTTAATGCCGCGCATCAAACTTGCCGAATCCTTGTCCGCTCTGCTCAATATACGCCGCGCTCGGGTCCTCGACTTAGCTCGCAGGCGCAGCCGAGCTACCAGGGACCATATCCGCCTCTGTCGATATCGCGCCCGAACCTTGGCTTCTATTTCCTCCTCCCTCACACACGAGTTCGTTCAACAAATATGTAGCAGCTACACTTGGCGGCACGACCGCGACAGCGCTTCCGATTATCTCATTAGCGCAGTCTCATCCTCATCGTCATTATTATTATCGTCATCAGTCCCGCCGGTAGCTTGGCAGGCACAAATCACTGGACACTCCGCCGACGAGGAATCGGGTGCCGCTGAACCCCGCACACATTTGCCTGGTCGCACTCATCTTCGGGCCAAGATGGCGCACGAGGATGCAAGTTCTCGGTTGGCCGTCACCGATCGGCCCGGTCTAAGTGGCCTCGCGCGCGCGCACGCGCGCACGCACGCACGCACGTACGATCGCACGCACGCACGAACGCAGGCTCGAGCTCTCGCCGCAACGACGCTGCGTGTCTCGTGTCCCTGTCGTTACTGCCGTCTCTGTCGGGACGCGCTCGACTCCCGCCGCGGGAGCAACCCGAGGTGATCCTATCCGCGGCCGGGTGAGCGCGCGCGCTCCCGCCGTCACGTGAGCCGCGGCCCCGAGCCAATGGGAGCCCGGTACCGGCCCGGTCCTGGCTCAGCCCTCCCGACGTAGGCGGCGCGCGCCCGTCGGGGCGAGAGCGCACCCGAGACCCTATACGAGGCACGTCCAAGCGGCGGCGCTCGCTGCGCCCGACTCGCCCGGAGGAGAGAGGATCCGCCGGAGCGACGGCGGAGTGAGAGAGAGGCCGAGAGTGTTAGCCCAAGAACGGAGTGTGGGCGTGACGAAGCGGACGATGTGCGGTGAGGACTGGTGGGGGCCGGCTGTCACGTGCGAGGCCACGCGGTTCCCAGACCCGCAGCGAGCGCTGCAGCCGCGGGGGACGCCACTTGGGAAAGGTCATCACACCGGGACGGCCTTCGCGTCCTCTAGCCGCGAGGATGACTGCTCGTAATGGGGAGCGTGGGGTGGTGGGGGCTCGGAATGAGGGCGCGAGCTTTGACGATCGCGAGGGCAGGATTAGATGGTCGTTGCGCGGAGAGCATTCGGCCGTCATTTTGACTCTCGGACATTCCCGGTTCGTCCTGGGCACGGCCGTGTCTATTAGTTCGCTTGCTGGCTACGAGCCTGGCGCGTTCGCGGGATGCCATCGATCAAGAATTTAAATGTCCGTGTATAAGGAAGGACTAATGATATGGAATGACAGCAGGCCAAACGATTTCACGAGCATATTATTGCTTAAATAACCAAGGGGAATGGAATTAAATGCGAGGCTTAATCCAGCGGTCAATGCTACTAATTAGTTGCAGGAAGCGTTGTAAGGAGTAAGAGCTCGTTTGTGATAATTTTTTTATTGCCGCGGACAAAAAGCAATTAAGGGACTTTAGGCAAATTTATCATGTTGTGGATGTAAAGGCGCTCGTAGTTATCGATATAATCGCGGCACCAATGAATATAATAAAAGCTGAATGTCGGAGAAGAGTGTGAGCGAGCTGAAGGAACGCGAGCTTTTTATACGAGGAAAAATCGTGTCTACGGGGTTGGCTATGTAATTGTGTTAAAGGAAGCAAAATTCCCGAGAAGTTGTATTTTTCCGAAAATGAGAGAGGCGTTTGTTCCTCTTTGCGCCTATTGAAACTAACATTTAAAACAGCCGCTACGCCGTGTGTATGTCGTTGCAGAATCGACGGTAACGTGGACGTTAACGGTCGTGAAGGTTCGCGGGCACCGGCTGCTGTGTATTTCGGAGACAGGCTGATGGAAGCAACGGAACGGTTTCGATGACAGATTACCCTGATCCGCTTTGTGGCGAAGTTCTCATTTGGACAGGCGATTTGATTGAAAAGTTCATCGCGCGAGCTCCCAGAGGAGCGAAAAAAAAATACATTCGTGACGCTTCCCTCGTGGAGAAGCGATTCTCGTTTCTAAACAGCGACTGAACACTCGCTTAACCCCATGTACTTAGGCGCTAAATTGGGTAAAACATTTTGAAACGCGTGGAGCGAGGTTCACGATTGTGCAATGCCATATTGTAGTTGATCGTATGGAGGACAATTGATTTGTGCAGAACGTTATTGTAAATATTAAAACGTTGAATATAATTTCGGAGTATGCAGCCAGACTAGATGATAATTGATTGTACCGTGAATATATATTAAGAAAAAAGTACAATTTATTCTATTATAAAAAGCCCAAAGTGGAAAATATCTTGCTTTCTCATTTCAAATTTGCAAATTAACGAAGATTTATTTAGATGCGTTTATTTAAATATAATCGGTGTTATTGTCTTTGGCATATCGGTAGGATGTTTTTGTGTAATAATAATTAATTATTTTATACCGAAAATAGGTTGCAGCTTGTTATATTAATGTTTGATAGTTTACGAGAAAACAAATTAAGCTGAATTTCACTGCAAACCAAATTTCATTTCATGTTATAATATATATATATATATATATATATATATATATTCTAAATAATACATATTTACATTTAATATTTCTTATCGAAATGTATGTTTAGGTAGTTGTAATGGTGTTCTCTTACTTACAAGTACAAACAGTATAAAATAATACAGAAAGGTTCTCTGTAAGAATTTGCATAGAAGAAGTTTCTACTATACAGAAACTTATTTAACAGAGAATTTGTATGTAATTTGAATACAAATACATTATAGTAAGAAATAATTTTTTATAATTTCATTTTTTAAGGTAGGTATTTATAGTAACTTGAAAGAACTTGGAAAATGGTAAACTATTTAATAAAATCTTGATTAAATAGTAAGTTGATTAATAAATTCAATTAAATAGCAGTATGGTAAGAAACTTCTTTTTTTCTCTTAGTTATTATTTGTCGCTAAATATATATATAAAAAAAAAGTTTATTTTATTTAAACATCGAATAGAATTTCAATTAACAAAAAAACTTTAACGGAGTAACAATGTTAATTATGTATTTCCAGTTAATGTACGTAGATCTGTGATAAAAATTCTTATTCAATCTCATTGAATTCAATCTCATAATAAAGATAAAAGTACTATAGATAAATAAAATTTCATTCTTATTGAATTATTATTTTGCTTTCATAATATTACATCAGAGTTTATATCATTATAAATAAAATATCTAGAAATGTTTATTATCTCATTTTACGATTTCTATACGATTTTTAATTTTCCATTACAATTTTCAATAATATCATTTTATAGTATGGGTGCTTGTTTAAATTATCTATAAATTTATTGGCTTAAGTTTAAAGTTTTGTTATCTACTCTGAATTTATTAATATGAAATTTACAACACAAAAATTATTAAAAACAAATATTATACTATGAAATTACATCTACACGTACAAAGTCAGAAAATTTGTCACTCAATAAACATTATACATGGTATTTATTTTTATATTGTATAATTTCGTGCTGCACATATTCATTTTATACAACAATATATACTCGAAATATTTTGAAAATGATGTATTCATATCATACATAAAATTTATGTTGGAATAAAACCTGATGCTATATAAAATATAAAATTATATTTAATATTTAGTCAATTTTTCCCATATTAGTAATCGATTTTTTTATCTTTAAAACTTGTACGTAAAATTATTTTCATACTTAATCATGCATGTAAAGTTAAAAAAAAATGTTTAAAAAGTATTTTTTTTTTTTTTATTTTACTCAATTTAATTTTCATCAAAATTCAGTTCGTTCATTTTTCCAATTTAATTCCAATCCTATGGAAAATTTGTTTGCATCAAGTTAATTATCAAATTTTTAATTTACCAATGATATTTTCATCTTTGGGCTTTACGATTTATGACAAATATTTTTACGCGAATTATTAATACCTTCGTTTGCAATTTATCGCAAACTCAATAATATGATAAACATTAATAATAGTAGTTTAGCGATAAAAATATTACTTCTGACAAAACTAACGTCACTTGCTTTCTAAAACATTAATTTTCCCTCTTCGGTACATCAACCCGTATATTTTTAATGTAAATTGTCTGTTTGTGAATATTCAATTTGTTATCATTTTACATAGACTAAGAACATTTAAGAATTCCGTCGCATTTGGCGTGGCGTTATTTTCTATGCCGCTTACAAGTAGTATCGGTCAATAGATCATGAGTGTTTTCCGATAATATTCAAACTCCAGGATGTCTGTAACCAAGATACGACACATCATATAAATGGTTTCATAATACCAGTATCCTAATTTTTTTTCTTTCTCATCCATCTATAGGCAAACTATTTCGTTTAAGCTGCTAAGCGAGCAATCGGGTTACGCACGTATGGAAAGGCAAAGCGAGCGATATATCGATAATCATGGTCGAATTATTAATACGCCTGGAAGTAATCGAGTATTGAAGTGTACACTACACTAGCCTTAGCTATTGCTTTAAAAAGGTGCATTTTCATTCTGATTACCACGCGGAGCGCCTCGCTCGGTAACGGGAGGGTAGGTCGCACGTAAATTCGGGGACGCTGCAGCGAACGACGAGAGCGGGGGCGAAATGCCACATCTGCCGCCAGAGATTTAACTATACATTACAGACACACGATATGTCAAAGTCCTATACTTCATATCGACTCTGCCATTTATTAAAAGTTTCATCGCCCGCGCACGCCGTCGCCGACGCTGCCGCCGCCTCGTGCTACTCTGGCGAGTGCGCACCACTTGCCCGTACTTTTCCATCGCCGGATATTCCCAAGGAGGCGGCAAGGCACTTTTGAGAATTCGCGAAAAATGCGAGTGTCGCCGCGACCAACTTTTTCCACCGTGTCCCGATATCATTTCCCGAGGCTCTCCACGATGTGAGAGCGAGACAGAGCGGGATGGAGAGGGCGAGAGCTGGGTTTTCTTACAAGACTTACGGCGTGGGCGTAGGCCGGCTGGGTTTCAATTTTTCTGGATTCTCGCTCGATGTAGAGAGTGCCGATTACGTGGATTATGCTCTTGGTTGCACTACTGCAACGATGAAAATTCGAAGATGAGGTCGAGGTCATTGTCGATTGAAATCGTGTCCAAAGTAATATTCTCGAATCTCGATATTTGTTAATAATCCATTGAATAACAGGCATATTCCCATGGATTTTATGACCAATGTCCTTTAAGATTCAATCAACCGTAAATAAGGTATCCACTCGTGAACTGATATTACGTTAATTTTTTATAGTGATTAAATAATTGTTGCCTTAAACAATTAACAAATTATTCAACATTATAATTTTAGATTTTAGTAAAGTGTTTTCGCCATAATATGCAAGAGGCCAATTAACACATTAGAAAAGCAGCGTTGAATGGAAACCTAATTTCAGGTTATTTAAACATGTTAAATAAATAAGTCGAGCAACGTTGCACGAAGAAGTATACGTGCATTATTATGTACACATTCGTTTGTCGGCGGCCGCTCATACGTGTCTGTTGGGAGGGGGGGGGGATTAAGAGAGCGCAAATTTCTCTTCCCCTTCTGTTCTACCGTTGTCCTATTCTTTTTCTCCGCGAGACGAGTTCATCGTTTTTATCCTGTGACACGGTAGTTGTTCTAAATATATACCGAACTCACTCTGCATTCACCGCTACTGCCGCCGATTGTGAAATGAAGTTTTATATTAAGCAAGCTTCGAGCACAGTCTCTCCTTCTCGCTCTTATGCTCGGGAGTCTTCTTTATCCCCGCCCATTTAACGAACTCACCCCAGCTTCTTGTATTTCCTCGATCCACGCTGCACCCTCCATTTATTCTTCCTTCTGTATTCTCCATATCTCTCCCTATCGCTATCTTTCTCTCCGTTCTTTTTCTCCGTTCCTCCCTCACAGCTCCCTTTTTCTCTTGAGAATACAGAAACTTTTTTGTCAAAAGTATTTATTATAGAGACTTATTGAGCGAAAAATAATTTGAATTATTGTAGATAATTAGGTCGATTATTTAATTCTGTAAAAGCGAGTGCATAGATAATGTTAAGTGCACTGCTTACTACATTTACGCGTCTATATGTGCATATGTCTGTATGCCACTATATGTACATTACATTGGTAGATTGTAATTAAATTTAATCCTTAAAACTTGCAAATTTTTATGAAACGTTGTTGACAAGATTAAGATGCCTAGTCCATTAAAACATATGTACAATCAGAAAATAATATATGCATTTATTATCCTCGATTTTACGCGCATTAAATCTACGCATAATATTGATTCGTTTTATTTCTCCGTCAATTATCTTGATATGATATTTTGGAATCATGAAATATATGACTCTTTCAAATATTTATATGCTTAAACATCACTCGAATACTGCATCGCGACAGTCCGAATGAGTACGTGCTAAATCAACAATTTAATCTCCAATTCGCCTTTAAAAAGCAACATATAATAATCAAGCTTAATAAAATCTTATTGTGTTTTGATCCCCTTCTGCCTTGTATTTTTTGCATCCTCGCCGAGTTTTGTTCTCCCTCCCCCCTCCTGGAAACCGAGCTCCATAACCCTATTGCCGTTCTTTCGACCAACAGCTTCCTATGTATATTTACGTGTCGATAGATCGTTATGTCGGCGTTTATATATATATATATTGGCAGGATACGGCTGTCGACTTGTCTGCATTCCCGATGGATCCCGATGAATCCCGGTAACAACTCAATGCACAATGTATACAATGTATCTAGGTACAGTAGCGACTAGCATTCATGGATTTCGAATTGCCTTTTGAGTATATTTCTCATTATAACGTGACACCCTCACATCTTTAACCCCACTCGTACGTGTCAGGTATCTGCTCCATGTGTTCTACACTCTACGTCAATTTTCGCTTACGTATTGGAGGATTTAATCACTTTACCTAGCGATTTTCATGTTTCACGCGCGAAATTTTGTACTCGCGATGTAATTACCATCTGCTCAAGAGCTTTCCACTTCTCTCTCACTCTCTCAGCTGATCATTATTATCATTCCCCCCTTTTTTTTAACGTTGTCAGAAATGTTTTCTTTCTCGATTCTGCGATGGATTGCGGCGGTTGCAGAACCGCCGCACATAGTATTTCACTAACTAAGAGTTAATTTTTCGTAACAAAAATTTCCGAGGAAATCGAATGTTGTCATTCTAGGAATACTTTAAGAAAACATATTATCAAATACAGTGAAATTCTAACATAATAAGATAAGCAGTGAAATATACATTAACAATTAATAGATATTTTAATATTGTGGTATTTATTTGAATAGAATGTAAGTTAATTCGAGGCAAAATTTTCTCCTTGACACGTAATAAAGGAGAAATTTGACGAAAATTTTACACCATATGCTAATTACATTCGGTTCCAAAAAAAAAAAAAAAAAAAAAAAAAAAAAAAAATAGAATAAAATATTTAACTTATTTTATTTTTAAGAATATGGTAATTTTTTTATACATGATAAATAAGTATTTGAATTTTACGAGAAACGATACTATCATACTTTTTCTAATAAATGTCTACTAAGAATTAATGCTTTCTGCTTTTGTTTTTATGCTAATAATTTAGGATTGTTTTTCAAGGAAGAAAAATACATAAAACTAAGCCAAATTGCAAGTCTTATTGGAAAAATATATTTGCAGTAATATTATTTCCATTTTAGTTCTTGTGTCGGCAAGTTTGCGTAAATAACTAATGTATGAATAAGTCTCATGCGTTTATTTATATGTAGTAGCAGTAAATCTTGCGTTAATTAAGAAGTTAGAATTATCTTAGAATGGGTCAGACAACTGAATTTTATAATATTTCGTTATTTAAATTTATCTCCTTATTATTACTTATACTCTTCAAAAGTGGCCGTTGTTGAAAAATTGTATGCAATGCTTCGCTAAATTTATACTGCTGTAAGATTTGTTGTAATTTCTTTATAATCCTCCGTGTATCTGTTAAATACACGGAAATAGATATTTACGGTATATAGATATTTTATCATTATATTTGTTTATATCGAGTAAATGTGTACGATGACACTGAATAAAGGTCGTCGAGAAAGGAAGGGGGATTGTTGAGAAAAGAAGGACATTATCAATCAACGGCCTGGATGGGAAAGCCAACGGAGGTGACGGACGATAAGCCAACTTGGAAGACGTACAAAAATATTTACAATGCGAAACCGAGATTCTTAGATAGATCTCGTTGCTTAATTACTACGTAGCACATTTCAAATCGACAAGCTTTTAAAGTGACCCGACGGCTCGAAGCGTCCATCTCCTTAACCAGGCGACGAAGCAATTAAAAATAAACCATCTTTCATCGCCATTTTAGCGTGGCACGCAAAGAGAAGTCCTTGAGTTTTATGCTCTTGGAGAGATATGCTGCGACTGTCAATCAACGCATCAGCCAAAACGATTCCCCGTCCTGCTCTCTCGTTGCGACGATGGCAGAGTAAGACAGCGTCTCGGCTTCTCTGGTTAAGTTTTTCCTGGGCTTCGGGGCTGAGCGACATCGACGTCCTCCTTCTTCGGTATAGCGCGACGTCCGGGTGAAAGCGAACTCGTTAGCTCGAGGTCCAAGTCAAGTTTTTCCCTTTCCTCCGTCACGACCTTTCTTTTTCAGGCTCTCCGTTTCCCCTTTCTCACATGTGCGCGCCAAAAAAGAAGTTGCGAGTCACACAGCTACCGTAGGACATTGTCGACACATGGAATGCAGAGCCCGTGACTATTGTGTGCGTGAGTCGGGCTGAAAGGAGATGATTGATTTTAAAATTTCTTAAAGTGTGTAATGAGCTACTTGTGCACTCTTTCTGGCCTTATGTACGCGAAGATTTCTTAGATTTTATATCCAGCCTTCATTCTACATTTTTTATTTGTGTTTATCATATAGACTGATTGTATTTGGATAATTTTCATCTTTCTACTTCATGATAACAACTTTAAAAGTAGGAAGATTAAATAACGCGAGGCCTTGGTGACGTTGTAATTTGAAACTATTAGAGTGCTTTAGAGTCAAACTTTAAATTTGATTCTATTTTACATCTCGAATTAAAAACAATACTCTAAAGAAACTTTTTTAATGTCAACATATATTTGTACTTTTACTTTCCACTTATTCGTCGGCTTTCATCGGATTTATGCTCCTAAACTCTTAGAAGCGCTTGTATTTATGGTTCGCAAGAGGTGCAACAAAATGTCAGACACAAAAATAATTTTCAACTTGTATAAAATATCACAGCAGTCGTTTATGCTTGTATCACGAGGTACATAAAAAGATAGTAGTTTTCAATATAAGTTACTTTTTATGTCTAATATTTGGAATATAAATTCTTAAAGAACGATAAAGAGACATGTTACTTTTAGTGATTGTTGTTATGTTATCTATAATTTTATGGAAATTTTATTAAATTTTGTAAAATTACATTAATAATTGCCGATATAAAGATTCAATAGAAATTTCGCGATTTTCTATATAAAAATTGTCTTAAAAATTTTCGTTTGCTCTTTTAAACTGACATGAGTTTTGCTTTTGTGCATTTTATAAAGGCGATATACACCTTAAAATGTTTAAATAGCTCAAACACATATTAATATTAAGTGACTTGAGTCTATAGAGTACGGAGAAATTATGACGAAAGATAATATAATATAAAGCATTGTCTATTAGGGAAAAATTTTCAAGCTAGCATGAATATTACGTCACTCTTCACATTTATTGTACCTTTGTATACCACATAGAATGAAATCTCTTCAATTGCATATTGAATTTTATTGTCACGATTTTTTATTGATATAATTCTAATTTTGTGACGTTTTTTTTTTTTTTTAAGTAAAGTCGATGGTTTCCGCGTAGGCGCGATAATTAATGCCGGTTATGTTCATAATTACGATACATCATCCTTATATTATAGTCATTATAAATAAGTGATGAATTGTTTAATTTTTATAATAATATACGCTATAATGTTTTGTAGTCTGCTTTTATTTTTTTTAGACCGAGTACGTATGGAATGGATGTATGATAAATCCATTGATACGAGTTTCCCCTAAAATAATATCAACAGTCATTTTTGCTGAATCAATTCAGTTTGATTCACAAACATCTATCATGTTATCGATAAAAGTTTCTTCTATATTTTTTGTCCATTTAAAACATTTTAAATTATCATTTTTAAGTTGTTTACGGTACTTTTAATACACGTTGTAAAATAGTTGATTTTCAAAGAGAAAAATATTTTTTATTCATACAGCATTTTTCTCAATTAAAACATGAAAGCTAGGCTGCATGTAATATATTACTTATCGGACGACATTCAAGCAATTTAGCCATATTCATGAAAACGACGGTAATCTAACATCTCCTCCATGTACATGTCATTTATAAATTTAGTATGTATTTTTAATTTGATATATATTGTGAGTACTACATTCTCCGTAGTTGCAGCATCAATTAGATGTTCATAAAAATTACAAGAGTAAAAAAATTATAAAATAGATTATCGCGAATGTTTTTATTGGCTGAATAAAGCTGAGATTCATCTCTGACAATTATGTTATAAAACAAATTCTATAAATAGCTCTCTTCCCTTTGCTCATTTGTTTTAATAAATGCATTTAATGTTCGCTTATACACTGCGAATTAAAGCAAAATGACGCTATACTGCATCCGCAAAAACAAAAATACCCTTGGTGCTTTCACTCGCGCACAAGTACACAAGCCTAAGCCGAATAATGGATATCATAAGAAGGCGTGGAATGAGTTGTATAATATTTATACATATACGTGGGTACATAACTCGAGGAGAAACGGTATGCGGTATTGTAACGAATTGGCAGCGGAGCTTTCGTTGAACAGGAATATTTCTTGCGGATTAGCCCTGGGAACGGATTGCTGTAGTCTGAAGTTTTAATTAAGTATTCACTGCGGATGATATCGCACTTGCTTGCTCGCCTCTTTATACTTCATAGCAGCCAGATGTTCTGGCTCTCTGTCTAAGCGCGCACGCACGCGCTGTTCCTCTCTTTCTCACCTTCCTTATCTCTTTCCGTCTCAATATATCCTTGGCTCCTTCTTCGCGGCATCGCAAGGGTTTGTCTGACGTAAGTAAAGTCGCTCAGCAATATATATTTTCTGCTTGAGAAGAGTCGCGCGGGAGCTCTCCTTCGCCTTTATACTAATTATGTATATATAATTAGCCCGTATTGCGCTTGCTATGAGAAATACGTCGGTAAGGAATATCTCCTTTCTCTAGGGTGGATCGAAGATGAGTACAAAAGTTAATCATACGAAAAGCATTTATTCACCATTTCATTTACATTAATATTTATATGACTGGACAAATAGATTTCATAAGAACTTAACCTAATAAAAAAAAAAAATAATAAATAAATAAAATAAAACTCGTACACTTGTTGAAGTTGACATCAACATTAATAAAATATCAATTTTTGTTACGTTTTACATAATAATACATTCGTTTAAAGAAACGTTGTATTTTAATGCATATCCTTATGATAATAAAGTATAAAAGTTGCAAGATGCGCCATATCCGACAGGAAAAGCTACGTTGCCGAGTCTGTCTATTGTGAAAAAGTACGAATAGAAATAAATATACATTTCAAGATACATAGAAAATCAGGTATTTTAATAAAATAGAGTAAATAAATAGGAATGAGAAATATTAATAAATTAATATCCTCGTGCCATTTGATGTTAATCGTTTATACAAATAATAATTAATACTCTCTCTTGTCTATGCGTGCGCAAACTTAATTGCTAAATTACACTAACATAATTTTAATTATTAAGTGTTACACGGAATTGAATTGTTAACCTGCTACTCAACATACTCAACATCAAGTTTTAATACGAAATCAGCTTTACCGATCACTTCGAACTTATCGAAGCTCATCAAGAATACTGTTTTGAAAAAGCGAATTTTGCGTTGTTCGCTGTCCCAAACATTCCCAGATTCCTTGATTCTCAAGCCACATTCTCTCATAACGCCACGAAAAAAACGAAAACAAACTGGAGCAATTCTAGTCAGTTGCTTTGTCTCTTTGTTTCGCCTGTGCCAGTTCACCCCTCAACCAGAACAGCGACTACCTGCCCGTTTTTCTTTCGTTTTTCCCTTCCCGCCACTGCCCCCGCGGCATTGCCGAGGCTTCGCAAGACTCTCGCTAACCAGAACGAATCTCCCTCGCCCCCGCGGCAATCGCCGAGGAGTTAGAGCTCCGAGCGCAGCCGGCGCTCGTTGCCACCACTTCTGTCGCCGGCCCAGCAAATTGCCCCAGTAACTGTAGTGCATTAATCTTTGGTTTTGGCTCGCGCGGCGCTGTGGCTGCGCCTCTCCGTAACGCGGGCATTTCTCTTCTTTCTCGGCCTTTTCCTCCGGCGACTCTGGCCTTTTCCTCGACAGGCCGGTCCCCCGCCCCTTTGGGATCGAACAAGGTTATGGGAATACCGGACAGCCCCCAGGAATCCGACCGTTGACGGTCAGCCTCGTTCGCCCGATTAAATAAATTGGAAGCTATTACGCTCGTTGGAGTTGGAGCTTTATTCGCGAGCGTCATTTTTCTCTCGGGCCTTAATGACACGCGGCCGACCCGTGGTTTCGCCTTTAGAAAAATGCCCGGCCCGGCCCGTAGCTACGCGTTCCCAATTCGCCTTGTCCGGAGATGAGTATGGCCGGCCTTTTTCGCGAACGAATCAGCACGTGGGAGGGGGCGCAGCCGTCTTCTTCGAAAAATCACATAAATCCAGAGCCGAGTAGCTTTTTGAGATGGGAATATCGCATTGGCGAGGCCGTCATTTGCAAGAGAGGCTTTTGCCAGGTAAAGAGCAAATGCGATTCAATGCTCTCTCTCTCTCTCTCTATCTCTATCTCTATCTCTATCTCTCTCTATATATATATATCTCTCTCTCTATCTCTATCTCTATCTCTATATCTATATCTATCTCTGTCTCTATCTCTATCTCTATCTCTATCTCCATCTCTGTTGCTTGCCCTCCAGGTTTTGTATAAAGTGCGGTTTGGAATTACGTCGGATGAGATACGTCATTGTGTTATAACGAGTTTCGTAGGACAAGCCTCGAGAGGTATATGGAGGGGGTGACGAGTGGGAGTGGAGGTATAAGCAAGGCCAGTGTAGCCCCGTCAACTTGCGGTTATCTCGTTGCCCGTTAAGCTCGTGTTATTAGGGCAACTTTTCAATGCAGGTTTGACAATCGAAAAGCGTCCAGAGTACCTTCGCAATGATCATTAAGCCGAGTTTATGAAATCGATGTATGTGACGCACGAGCGCGGAAACTGCAATTTTCCTTATTTTATTGAGTGCTTTGTGGTACATGGAGGTGAATGATTGGTTGCATTAGTCCCTAATGAAGACAATGGCATGATGTCTAAGCTACGGTGTGGCGATAAAAGATTTGCTCCATTGTACGAATTGTACAGAAATTAAAGATTATTTTACATCACTGTTAATCTAATTCTCTGGAAGTAGAAATATATTTTAATACATATAATACAAGTTTTGTATAAGCATTTTGAAAAATTTACGTAATCGATAGATATTTCATAGATAAGAATTTATCTACTTAGAAGAGTTATTCTACATTTATAAACACAGATTTTTTTTTTTTTTTTTTTTTTTTTTTTGTTAACTGATTCGTTGATATTGAAGCAAAATAATTGTTAACTAATGTTATCACTATTTTGAAAAAACGATTTTTAAATGTTTGAAATAATATTGGAATGCATTAAATGCTTAGGAAGGAGCATCTCTAACATTAATTCTTCCTTATTGTTCTTATTATCATTCATTATTTTTATTATTATGCTCAACTTATCTTTACGAGATGGTATTGTATCAAAAAACTTTGAATTAATTCGCAATCATTCCTACCTTCGATCATATACTTACGAATATCACACATCTGTCAACTTACAATTAGAAATGTATAAAATAGCAACTTAATCAAGACAGCTAATCAATCTAATTCTACTCCAAAAACCACTCCCTATACGTTATAAATATTAGCTTGGCCAATAAGATAGAAGTAACAGCAATAAATACAGGAAAAACACAGGTGGCCGAGAAGTAAAGACCATGAAGTCGATGTAAATACATACTTTCGTCAATCAATCGATCAATCGGAAATCAAATACAAATGCATCCCTTAAGCGGCTCGCCCTTCACCCAAACCACCTCTCTCCCTCCTTTCCACCCTCCCCCGACTAAACTTGGGCCCGAGAAAAACGCGCGATAACTGACTTGCGGACACACCAATGACGCGGCACTTATTAAAAGACGAGTTGCCTTTACATCCCCAGGCAATCACATACACAAGCTTACGTGTACATGTGTACGCGCGAGGGTGGGAGAATGAGAACAAGGGGTGGCCGCCGTGATACGCGGGATTTTTCTCACCCCCGCGCGAGTCGTCCCCCTCGAGCAACTTGCGCGAGAGCAGAGATCCATTTATCTGTCTCGTGAGCACGCAGGATTACTCCTGGTAGCGTCACTATTATCGCTTAGATTTATCGATCGCGGTCTCTTGGTTTTACACGACAGACACTTGGTGAATTGCTTGTCTTCGCTCAACGATGAAAAACGGAATTGCCGTTCACCACGCGTTGCCGCTGGATTTTTCTTTCTTAACGAGGTATTTCGGGCCAAGCATTTTGCGTCTCTATTTAGGGAAACAAAAGTAAAAGGCTACAAGTGTAGATTATAATAACCCGCCCCGCCCCGCCCCGCCCCAGATTACGTAGAGTATGGTGACACGTACTGTCAATGAATTTAATGAAAGTTTGCAGCCGTTATAAAGAACCGATATTATTTATTGATTAAATAGAAGTTACGTTTTTAAGCATCAAGATAAAATGAAATGATTAAACATGCTTTAATAGATTTATCATTTTAATCCGTAATCCAATGTCATGCTTTTCCAGTTAAAATTCATTGAAATATTATGTAAATTTTACAATTTTATTACTATTGCGATCGATGGGAAATAATCGAGGAAAGAAGAATTTTTCAGCGATAAGGTCAGGAATTATTAAGCTTGTCTTTATATAAATCAAATGCAGCGAGTCATTTTAATTATTAGAGAGAGAGAGAGAGAGAGAGAGAGAGAGAGAGAGTAAACTTTTAACCGAATTCTAGACTTATAAAAAGCGATCGTCGATGTCATTTGGAGAAATAATACAATGATTAGATGAACAATTTTATATTTTTATTTATTGTAATTAGTCCCGGTTCCCAGTAGTAGTTTCGTTATATAAAATTAAAAACTATTCTTTTCACTGTATAATTGTTACAAGCTATGAGCTATAATTTTGTTTAGTTTAGACATAATGTCTGTCTTGGTTGGGATATATGTAGAAATCTCCAGACGTGTTTAATTTCCTTTGGGATAATGAGAGTGGCTTCGTCAAACTAAAGCCGAAGATGTAAGGAGTGCCGGAAGTCTACGCCCAGATTGGCTCATCCGAGATATCCAAAGACGTTGACGATGAGTTTTTAGAATTAAAAACACTCTTCTAATTGGCCGCTCTTATTTTTTTGTTTACTTCTGCAACGCACATAAGAGGCACATAAGCTTTTTAAATCATGTGATATCATACAAATAGATGAAAATTTAATTATATGATACGTTAAGGCAATTTCTATGATTAAAAAGTGAATTCTTGGTAATTCACTCACTTTTTCTGCGACTTAGTTAGGCCGATAATGGTAATTTAACATCTAGGATAACGCCATCATTTATAATTATAATAAACTTATCTTATCTTAATGGCTATGTACCAATCGATATCGCTAGTCCAGTATTATTATTACATGATTACTTCGAGCCTATTACTTCTATTTAATATTTTCCTTTTAATATCGCAACTCATCGCAACGAAGTCATGAGGGAATTGCACAAATACAGCAGCGTAAGCTACGAAATTGCTGCATTCGCGACACAGCTTTACAAATCAATCATAAACATAGTTTTTCTTCCTCTTAACTTAAATTCCATTTCATTACAGTACGATTATCCACATTCGTCAAATTATTATTAATGCTCTAGCTCGTCACAGTGCAAATTAGCTAAAGTTCCTTTATCTATCCAAGTTAATATGTATTCCAACAATCGACGATCAATGTCTCCATAATAATCTTTCTTCCTTCGAGCATTGATATTATAGCAGCGAATATCCTCTTAAAATGAAAGCGTTAAACGAAAAATATTTTTTTGAAAGTACGACGTTGCAGCCCATGTAACAAAAAAAAGACAATGTTTTCACGAACGTAGTAGCATACTTCTGCAAGCAGTAACGTGAAGCGGTAATTCACGTCGCAAGAAGTACCTGCAATTTTTAATTTGAAAAATTCCAGGAATATCACTTTTTCTTTATCAGCGATCTATGAAATTCCTTCATAGACGGAATATTATTATAGATATACGTTCGATAGGCTAGGGTGCCTCATCCGCGGCACCGTCGCCAGAGTTTGGGAGTCTCGGTTTCTCCATTCACGTGTATTCTTCTCCTTTTCCTCGGACGACCGAGCGCCCAACAAAAGGGTGCTAATTACGATTCTTTTATGAATTGATTTAGTCGAGGTACCGAGCTCCCTGGACTAGAAAGCCCGCAGGCCGCCGCCGCCGCCGCCGCCGCCACCGCCACCTCCTGAGACCCGCAGGCCACTAAACATCCTACATTGTCTGCGAATTAACTGACTATTAGGCTCTAGATAATGGTGGTCTTTTATATCCTTTGCCAGCGGCTTTTCAGTTCGTTCGCAAAATGTCTTAACCTACGTCTCATTGTAACGGATCGGCGCATACGGCATTCTTCGGCGGGACGTCGCTTCATATTTTCTCATTTGAACAATTTAGCTCGGTCTCGCGTATGACTCGCGGAACGTTAAATTAACTTGCTTGCTCATAATAAACATTTCGTTCATCGTTTTCCTTGGATATGATAAATAAATGGATAGTCCGAGTGTGCTTATATTACAAATTATAAGGAATCGGAATGGATTAGAGTCTGCAGACGATGCTGATGCGTACCAAAAGCTTACAGGCGATATTCCACGAACTATCTACTTTATTAATAAATTATCGTTGCTTTAATTATTTATTCGTATCATCCCGATCAAAACTTTTTTTATTTAAGTTTTTTTCTTTTTTCTTTCTTTCTTTCTTTCTTTTTTTTTTTTTTTTTTTTTTTTTTTTTTGTTTAATCACCGTCAATTCTATAATATATTAAAAAAGAAAATGAAGAAAAAATAGGAAAACACTTTCTTTTAACCGATGCTCTAAATAAGAATAGAGGAGTAATTGAGCAGTGAGAATTACGTTTAAATCTGCCGGATGTTTTTTGCGGCATTTCTTCGAATTGAGAAGGGATTCGGTTACAAAGGCTACGGCATTACGCTTAAATTTAGTACACAACCGATTTTCTCTACGGTCGCTCGAGGATATGGCTAAAATAATAGGGATTTACTTTCCGTCCAAGTCTTTTTCCTTAAATTCGTTTGTAATAAAGAAATGGGGAAGAAGAATGAAGAAAATAGGCTTTCAATTCTCAATGAATACCATTATACATTTATATTGAAATTATGCCGTCCAATTGTTTTTAACACATTCAAATATTATAAGTAAACGAGAATTATTGTAAAATTTGCTTTAAACAAAAGCTCGTTATAAAGTCAAAGCGCTTGAATGAACCAGTCCATTAACATATATGAAATATTTCTTCGCCCCCACCCCCTCCCCTCTTATCCTTATCGCTATTCTTTAAATGCATTTAGATAATTTATCATTAGATAATTTACATAGTTCAATCCTCTCGTGAATAAGATTAGTAATTTATTTAACGTTTAACAAACATTCCAATGATGCAAATTTATAATTCAAATACTACTGATATTACGTTACCTCCACAACTTAATATTTATCAATTTCAATAAAATACACCAATATACGTAATGCAATATAAATAAGTCACTTTTTACTGGATAATCCGATAGAAGCGAGTGAAGGGTTTCAGCGTCGTATACAAGGCAACTCGAGTGCCGACTTGAAACGAGCTTAGTTAAAAGAAAGCAGCGACATCAAGCTGTAATTACAAAGTGTGTAAAGGAAGATTTTTATCGAGAAACGGTAAATTAAATGTGAAGTCCAAATTGTCGCGCGTACATGAAAATAAAGATTCAACTGACGACGAAGCTTAAAATATTCCCGCAACGCGCATCTGAGGTAAGGGCAATGGGCAGTGCACACGCGAAGCCGCACTTAGCAATCGCCGGCTCTTATCGCGCTACCTCACGTGACCGGATCACTCGAACCTGGTCGACGAGCCTGATTGGCCCGATCGCCGAAGCCCCTGTCACGCATGGTACACGCCCAGGCGTCACGCGAGAAAAGGGCCGTTCTTTCTCTCTCTCTCTCTCTCTCTCTCTCTCTCTCTCACTCTTTGTCTGTCTTTCTCGCGCGCGCTGTCCCTCCCACCCACGGTTTTGGGACTGTGATAATAGCCTGGGTACGAGTTTGCAGCCGACAAAATCGTGTGTACTTTTTCTAGTTTCGTTTTTGTTGTGACAACGTCAACTCAGTAGAAGAGCGTGTTCCCTATTTTTTGTCGTCACCCTTCGTACGATGGTAAGAGAGGTTTTTATTACGTTGATATTACGTTAAACACCAAATATTCACCAATGTTTCCGTAAAATGGATTGCTCATGTAATTTACTTTTTTTAATGATAACCGTTGAAATTTATAATTGTGTTAGTTCTTCATTGTCACACTTTAGGTGTTTAAAATGGATTTTTTACATTTAATATTATAGCCATTAATTGTAAATAAATGTACAACACAGTTGACACTTTTTTTCTCACTGAAATCATAATATATATATATATATATATATATATATATATATATATATATATATATATATAGAGAGAGAGAGAGAGAGAGAGAGAGAGAGGGAGAAAAATGTGTTATCTTTTATATTTTCAAAAAGTTGTATGTATTTAGTTCGCGCCAGTGTGTTTTTTAAAAGATTTTTAAGATTTCAAAACACTACGTTTAAATGATCTACACAATCTGGTATATAACTGTGGCATTACAAAGACTACCATTATCTCATGCTAATTGACGTGAGTTTTTTTTTTGCGTAAAAAAACCATCAACAGTCCATTGCAAGTAGTCGCTTACGTGAACACACGTACACGCGTATACCCATAATTTTCATATAAATACATAATTTATCATTTTTTAATTCTCAGTGATCGCACTAAGCCTGTTTGTATTTGCATGGTTTCACGTGGGCTTACTTTTTTTTATACATACTCTCACTTAAAGCAAATGCTACGAAAGACTGCAATTACATAATTATTGCAAACATTCGTTATCTTGCAGGATTTATTGCATTGTGTAAGACACTATATCGCAGAGTAGATATAATATCGGTCTTTCAAGTATCGGTAATTAAAACATACAAGTACGCTCTATTGGATTATTGACAAGTATTCACTCGTTGTATTGCATAATTCAGCTTATTTATAAATGTTACGCCCATGTGATTGTAGCCCCTGTTGTTGGACCTTCCTTGTTTTATCGTTCGCGTGATATTTGGCGCCGCGTTACATGTGCTGGCGGGCGACTTTCAATAAGTTTCACGAGACTCGTCATAATATTAAGCGACACGCGTAAATAAATTACTTGATTATGGGGGATTGCGAAAATTAGATCCTGTACAGAGCTAATGCTCGAGTCCTACAAGAATTAATTGCATTTCACTCGTGCCACTACATATTGAATGTTCGGAACTATGATTTAATGCATGTGTGACTTATCAAAAATAAATCTTTGTGTTGTTATAAAATTACACGTTCTATAATTTACATATATGCCTTATTCTTGTTTATGTAAATTTTAAGGAGTAATTCATACATTCATCATTGATACATGTATCAATAAAATATATATTAACATTTAAACTCCAGCACTTGCAATTTTTTCTTATATATAGTGACTAATCTCCGATAGTGATAACCGTAATTTTGTATTTTCTTCGAATAAATATTAGGCCTGATTTAAATAATGATTCTTATCAAATTAGTTTGTATAGAAAAATAAATTCTTAAATTTTTGCAAATGGTGCAATTTCTTACTGGCTTAAATTCGTAGAAAAAGAAAAGCAAATTGCCTCGATATAGAAGAAACAGTATCTTACCAGAGCATAAAAAATCATTAAATTCATTGTCTCGAAAGGCAATAAAGATACAGTGAAATCGGCATTCAGAGCACTCCCTAATATACATAAATACTTTCTCGTAAGAGCCGTAGCCGAGCGTAAAAGCGCGGACACTCGAGAACGCGAGATGCTTGATTTTCGCTAGCTGTCATGTCGAGTCTCTTCCTCTTTCCAGGCCGATGAAACGAAGAAAAAAGGGGAGAAAAGTAAGCGTTCGAGAGAGAGAGAGAGAGAGAGAGAGAGAGAGAGAGAGAGAGAGAGAGAGAGAGGATAAGAGTCTGCGAAGGAGTGCAGAGAATACTTTAAGAACGGGGGAGGGTAAAGTAAAGGAAGGAGAAACGGCGGGCAGGAGGAGAGAGGAATAGAGGTGTGTGTGTGTGTTTGGCCAGAGGGGAAAGAGGAGAGTATCGAGGGCGCTAATGTTCTCCGGGCAGGAAACGCCGTCTCCATCCTGCACCCTCTATCTCTTCGGCGGCCGCGTTCGCTCGTTCGCCTATTTTTATTCGTCTTTATCTGAGACTCGAGTCGGTTCCTCTCCATTTCCTCTCCAGGAGTTCTCTCTTTCTCTCTCTTTCACCTTCAATATCTCCCTTGCTTACTCTCATGCTCTGATGCTGGCAAAGGTTTCCTCTCTCTTGCTCATTCTCCTTCCACTGCCCTTCTCTACCCTTCAGGAGTTCCTTCTGCCAGGCAGTGCGCACCCGCGATGCGGTGACAACAACATGCAAACATTCCGGTATTTGCAATTCGAATGCCACAAAATGCGACCGAGGAAGAGAAGACTTCTCCGTCTGTATATTTGTCTACCTTTCTCCATCTCTCTTATTCTCGGCACTTTTTATACTTGCTCCTTTTGTTGCTACTCTCAGCAGTTATCTGTCTCTCTCTCTCTCTCACTCACTCTCGATGTTCTTTTTGAAAGCAAAAGGTGAGGGAAAAGAAGAGAACGCACGTATGGATGGGAAATGTTATATAAGTAACATTGATAGAGATAGAGAGAGAGAGAGAGAGAGAGAGAAATGTCAACGCAACTCTCGGGGTGTATATTCTATTAGAGAAAAGAGCCGCGATAAGCTCCACTTTGGCAAACCGAATATATAGGTGCATACAATCATGTATATACACATATTCATATATGTATATATTATATACACACATACATATATATATATATATATATATATATATATATATATATATATATATATATTTAAGCAAATGGACGGGGACACAGGAACGTCCTGATTCTCCCTCGGGAAACGAAAACCAGATTCTGGAGGCCGTTAGCACTTGCAAGAGTATATGTGGAACGTTCGCGAGAAGAGAATTTTCGCGACAGAGTATTTGAGAGGCGTGGGGGACTTGTTTTTGGAAAAGTTATACGCTCGTGTAATCCTGCGCATGCGTGTGGGTATGTTCGAGAGAACGAAAAGTTTTCGATGTCGATGGGCAAAATTTTCTTTGCGGAAATATAATCCAAGCATCGTTATACATCAGTTTAACATTGATGAGTAGAAGTTTATAGTTTCTCATGCTAACACGTGTTGTAATGATGATGTATGGAAAATAATCCGAAAAATAGTGAGAACAGACTTTAAAATCAACTTTGGATTCGACCAATTCTCTTATTGTTATCCGCACAAAACTTTAAAGGCATTAAAATGAATTTCATTGTATGGGTAAAGAAAGGAAGTAAACCTGTTTGTAGTGTTTTTATTTACATATAAAGTAATTCAAGCTTTAAAAACTCGTTTTAAAATAACAATTGGTTTTATTTATTTTAAGTGTAACGATTTCGAGAATATTATGTGAATTTATCAGCGAACTATAATTGTAATTATAAGTTTAATAAATTATATGTTTTACTTTTATTGATTACTTACAATAGGTTATGGTGGATTTGTGACAATTACTATAAATTGTGATAAGCGCTGGTATGTGCCGTGATGTTTCGAATTTTCTGTTTGCTAAATCATCAAGTTTTTTTTTATTAAGACTCAATCGACAGTAATGGGTGGAAGTATCTATGCAGTCCAAATAAAATCTTATGACTTTTAATTTAATAATCTTACGTTGATTATTACTAAATGTGGCGGCGTTGTTATTGATTAAGTCCTATCTAATAATATTCCATATCAATAACAAATTGATCGTTACTTATTTATTTAGGCGATTGCACTGAATTTCTTGATTTACAAGTGAATTCGCTCAAATTGCTAATCAACAAAGAAACGTGATAAATTATAGCCATTTCAATGCTTTCAATGTGGTAATGTGAGTCAAGATCCAGTGGACGTTCGAAGACCGATGCGGTCTTGTTTTATCCCCCTTCCCCTTTCCGAGTGACTACGACGGTATTTGAACAGAAGACCTAATAACAGAGTACGTGGAAGCACCCATTTGGCGCCGCCGGAGTTCAGCAGTTTGTTATGGGGGATGATTGCTGGTGGTAAGCAATGATCGTACAATAGGCAATGGAAGAAATCATTTATAAGGACAATTTGAAAGGAGAGCACTGATTGTTCGACAAAATTAGTCGATTGCAATTTTAAGTTAAAGTGTCATCACGTACGCGAAAATAGTAGAAGAATGCGTACGTATTATTGTCATCGTATAAAACTACCAATAACTGTCATAGTTACTGCCTTGCCCATTTAGTAATATTAAAAACACAATTTGTTTGTTAATAATTTTTTAATAAGAACGTTAATTCATTTTTCTGTGTCCAATAGATCTCGTTTTCTAAGATTTCGTTTGCAGTTTTCACTTGTCTGTTACTCAAAATATGGAATTTAAAAAAAAAAAATTGTTAAATTTCATATACGTTATTTATTATTCCTACCGCATCATAATGTGCGGTAAACCGTTTTAATATGTCAAAAAATATTATCAAATTACATTGTTTTGCATCACTTGTACACAAATACTTGCGCATATTTGTCACAATAGTTATATAAAACGTATAGTAGTGTAGTAGATTTATTTAATAAAATTTTTATTCCAAGTTCTTATAACGAAATTTTTAATGTAACTTGCGAGCATGGAATTACAAAATAAATATTGGACGCGTTCCTTAATGAATTTTTCTCAAATCATTTAATATTTTCATAGTACTAACGTTCTATTTTTTAACGTCATTCCAAATAATGAATGCTTGTGTGAGTTCTATATATTTCCATGTGGTTAAGCATAAGCATTACAGACTGAAAATGTGAGTTTGATGATCGGTTGTGCGCGTCTGGCACAGCATTCGCCCCAACACCATCGGACTTTGCTAGAATTTCGGGGCCTCATTTTATACAGGCGTAACATAACGTGACATCGGGACTTAGACATTGATCGATCATGCTCGTTCGGATAATTACGTCAACTTTGCCGATTTAAGGCATTTTTTAAATAAAAATCTCTATTTTTCTATTTTTATGCCGTGTACGTATTAAGCCTGCAATATAGTGAGAGAGAGAGAGAGAGAGAGAGGGGTGGGGGAATGTTTCAAAGATGGTACATCATCGTTTATGTATAGCCAACTTTAATGAATTGCAAATACCACTTTTATAATAAAATTCTGATCAGTATGTAAGAATATTAAAGGTTGAGACGTAATTTCTGTAAAGAGATGTACTAGGATGGATTTTTATTATCAAGGATATTTTGGAAAACACGTTTGAGCCTTTTGTTTTACAGTCATGGGTAACAAAGCACAAGAATGACCACAATTTAACACAAGATATCATGTAAGCATGTGCTTTGTGCATGAGGTAATCATTTTTATTTTAATTATTATTCACGAGTATAAAATTGTTAATTTAAATTTTGTGGCTATTAAAAAACATTCTTTAAAACCCAAGACTGAAATATGAAACAACTTGTTCAACAAAACGTATACTATATTAGATATTATTTTTTAAAGTTAACCAATCGAATAAATAAGTACGAAAAAATGAATACTTTGCAAATATATGAATATTGTTATTTAATCGGCATTATTACGATATTCCCCAGCAATATGTGAATGGTATGTACAAAAATGTAAAAAAACCTCGCTCACTTTCAAACAGCCATGTACTTTATCCTTCCTCACACTCGTCCTTGGCAATATTTGAACGAAAAGTTCAAGCGATGTTGGAAAGCACTCATTGCCACGGACATAAACACATTATTAGCACTAATTCAACTCCGTCTCACGAGTATTAGGATAAAGATTTGGAGAATAAGGTCATTTAGAGGCGTTTCGCGGCCTCTTACGGTACTCGGTCCGAATTTTAAAACAGACATAGCCACCATAGACGATAATTAATTTCAATTATAAAAATATCATTGTCCTTTATGTCAGGGTGCAGGTGGCGCTGCGGTTTTAGCGGAAAACGCTGCGGGACTACCCGCGTAGCAAAAAAAGTGGGTAAGGGCGAGAGGAAAAAACGCTGATTCTTCCAAGAATGAAGACGACTACGTGACGAAGCGTCGTGCGTTTCTTTGGACGTCATTATACGTATAAAAAGCAGAATACGCATAGGCTAGGGAATATGTTATTATGCGCGATTTCGTCCGAAGGACATTGAGTGCGAGCTGCGCGGGTTTCAAATTAACGACTACGCGGCCAGTGGGTTATTTATTATCTTACGGCATTTTGTGAAATCTCGTCCTATGTATAAGAATTGTGATTTATTTGTTATTACGGCGTACTTCTGGAGGAATTCCCTCCAGAATTGACTGGAGCAGAATTATCGCATTACGTAAGTAACGTATTATCAACAAGTTGACGTCAATTTTAGCAAAGTTTCTATTCATTATGTATAAGATGTGGCTTTCAATCTTAAAAATAGTCTATTTATTATTACAGCGTAAAATATTTATTAATTGAAATATCAAAGCGATATGTTAGTGACGTGGCATAATTTCTTTTTAATAAAATGAAGTTGCGTTAGACCGGTATTTTAGCGAAAACCCCATGTCGTGTGGCTTTCATCTTTACTACGCGCTTTTCTCATTCCAAATGCAATTTCCAAAATTTAAATAACTTTTGAGGTTAATGCATTTATAACGCGAGTAATTTATTGCGGTTAGAGATGTGTATTGCGATTTAGTATCTACTAAACAACTTACAGCTCGCAACATAAATTGTACGCGTAACGAGGCAGTTGAATTCCTCAAACATTTAGGACGTACAAGATGACAGCTCAAGCAGAGCGAGTGTGCCAAAAGTACATTCCTCCAAACGGGCGTAATATTTTATCCCGTAAAAGGCGAGCGAGATAGATAGAGATAGATAGAGATAGATAGAGATAGATAGAGATATTGAGAGAGATATTGAGAGAGAGAGAGAGAGAGAGAGATAGGTATGAGGTAGGAGGGGGGGAGGAGATGTGGAATAGTAGAAAGAGAAAATGTACACGTGAGATCGGGGTGATGTGCTTGCACAGCAATTCTTGTACGCTTGCAGGAAGCTTTTATTTTTTGGGAGGGGGAGAGGGTAGGGGAACCGAAAACCCTAATGTAAGGAACGATCGTACGCGCGCTACTGCATCTATTTGTCAGCTCGAGTCACGTCGAACTATCCTCGCCCGCCATCCCGAGACCGGACGTTCTTTCTTTGTAGCGGCGCTTCCTCCCCGGGGACCACTCCATCTTTCCGCTGCCGACGCCGTAAGAGCGCAGCGCCGCGGCCGGCTAACCTACGTTAAAGAGGTAATTTGTGTCAGGGCCAATCTGCTCGAGTTCCTGGCACAAGTCTTCTTCTTCTTGGCGGACCCGACGGCTCTTCGCTTTCTTTGTCCAATCAGCGCGACTCTACTTAACGACCACGTCAGCCATCCTTACGCTTTTCCGATTCTCGTCGCTTGCGCAACCTTGAAAATTGATTTGGTTCGACGTCGAGAGAACCGGCAAAGAGAATTTATGTAATCGCAGCATTACACTGGATGGCTGGTTTATGGATTAGCTGCGATCTGCCGGTACGACTTATACGGTTATGTTGCGATAATTTAATCACTGCTTATCTCTCAATTTAGCCTATTAGCTGGTTAGAAACGGTGAGCAAGAAGGTATGGATCCCTAAATGTTGTTATATGGAATATTAATGAAATTCCATCATCTTGATTATCGATTGATTTTCTTAAAAATTTAGGCAAAAAAGTTCATCCATAAAGCTACTAAGAATATCATAATATTTGTCGAGATTTTTATTAGTCACCTGTCTTGTTTCTTATTGCTGTTGTTTAGCTCGTTGACGTATCATCGTTATAAATGCTTATAGGGATTAAGAATTTTTAGTTTTTCAAAGCTGTCTATGCCAAAAGAATTGCAATGTACTCGCTCAAGTTTCAATTAATTCTATATAACATGCCTGTTTATTTCGTTTATTATAAGCCAAAATAAGCCTTTTGCATGTAAAGATAATAATGATCTTTTAATGATATGTGACTACTGCTATAACGTTAAACTAGTTTATGTCACATTTTAAAAAAAAGCACGCAACCCGCTGTCGACTAATATTTGAGGTTAAAAAGAAAATGAAGATCATTGTGTATGTTCTCAGTGAAAATCAGAGTCAATGAAACACATGCATTAAGATAATTTGTCATATCATTCACGAAGACTAATAAGCAAATCAATTATATAAATATTATTCGTTTATTTTACAGTTGAATATTGATTAATGCGAGAATCGGAAAATCGATGGAGGATTTTGATATTGGATCGAGCTTTTAGCAAATTTTGCAAATCAGTTTGTTCGATTCGTAATGCTTCTGCCACGCTCCAATGGTTTATATTTAGAAAAAAGAGATTAATGGCTCGTATTCGTTCGCTATCTAGCTGCACTTTAACAAAGCTTTAATCAAAATTACAAATAAGACAATAACAAATTAAAATACGATCGCATTGTCAAAATCACAATCGCTTTGACAAATTACAAGATACAGAAAGTATCACAGCTAAAGAGAAAGCGTCATGTACGAGCATACGACCACAAATTAATAAGAGCAAAAGCGTAAATTGAATCGCTCAACTGGCTTAGGAAACTCCGACATCTCATTAAAATCATAATTTCATCCAACCCGTTAACGAGAAGTAACCGATAATAAAACAGCACTGGAGCTACGCGTTAAACGGCATTAATCCACCTATAGACTCTTCTCGCTCTCAACACTATGAGCATTGTGTGCGCCCCATTCAATTGCCCTCCTGTATATACGTGTTTCCTTTTTTTCCCTTCCTTTTTTTTCTCTTACGCTCTCCGAAGATAGATTATACGCCGGTGCGTTGGCTTTCAAAGAGCCGCCGCTCCGCGCGGGTTACGCGCTTACGCACAAGAGGCATCGCGCAACAAGACGAGCGTCGCCAAGAAGTCACGGGCGCGGCAGTCGCATATTTATTAATAGCGAGCGCGGCTGGCATAATGTTCATTAGCCCGCGCGAACAACCGATTGTACGGGCCTCGCGGCACCAGGCCCGACAAAGGCCCCTGATTAATCGGGGTCCGTGCTTATTAAAGGTGCGCGATCATCGGCCTGCGCTTTTTAATGGGACGCGCGGATTATCGGATGCCCCGCGCGCGCGCACTATTCGCAAGAACGCATTTATCAACGACTCGCGAGAAAGAAGAGCGAGCGGAGCTCTGGATAGATAGCATTTCTAATAGCAACGGGTAAGCTTACGAAAGCGATGGGTCTCTCGGTTGTAGATTTAATAGCCTGACCGAAGAACCTTTTCCTTGGTCATCGAGATGAAATAACTGTTTAGGAGAGAGAGAGAGAGAGAGAGAGAGAGAGAGAGAGAGAGAATATCAAGGGATAGCGCGCGGAACGATATTATAAAAAAAATATATATTAGGGAGCACGGTGTATACGAGGATGGCTAGTGAGTAATATTTTTTATTGCTAGAGCCGTATTATGCAATGGCACATTGTATCATTGACGATACTTTGTGGATGTTTAATTTGTTCGAACGGTCGATAAAGGCCTCTTTGTATTTTAAGGTATTGCTATTGAAAATGCATTAGCATGCTTTTGTGAATTAAAATAACTATGACCTACTACGAGTGCCTACATTCTATTTTCTATTCAAGAAGTCGCGAATGTAGCCATTGAGTACGAGAGGGAACTTCGTAAAGTGCGCTATTCAAATTAATTCGTTAGCTTATAAATATCATTGTTATTAAATAGGCTGCTTTTATAAATTAAAAAGTGCATTGAGGTGCATTGAAATGACAAAATAGGAGGACTGATAATAATGTATTTTTAAGATATCTTAAAGCTATGTAGTTGAAAAAGAAATCTTAAAGGTATTCAATATTTAGGAAATATGAAGATCGTTTAATCGTTAGTAGGAATTTGCAAATCTTCTGGATGAATGGTTGATTCTATGATTGTATGCTGATAGATTTATTATAGAAAATAGAATGATTTCATAATGTTTAATTCATTATTTGTATAATAAATTTTTATCGACAATATTATAATTTTACAAAATTTATATGGAATATTCTTATTTCATAGAATATATATGTTTCTTAAATATTGGACTTATTTTTATAAATCCAAATTTATTATTATAAACATGTATTCCAGGATTTTTCTTTGTAAATAAGTGATTGTATAAAATGCCGACCTCACTGAAATTTTTTTTATATAAACTACATTGTTTGATGTAAAGTACAAATTTACAATTAGCATAGTTACGAATTTTGAAGAGTAATTACATGGTATTATAAACTGTAATTACGTGTTATGAATTACGGTAGTTCTCTTATTATTATTTAGAAATACATTTCACCTCGTGAAAAGTGCTTGAACTATTGGATTTCATAAATACTTTGTTTCAAGTTTTTTTCAGTTCTAGATAAATTCTTTCACAATTTTTGGTATTTTTATCTTTTATATATATATATATATATATATATATATATATATATTTGTAAAATTACGCTATCTAGTTTATTCTAGGGTATTTCGTGTAAACATATACACTTTAAAATATATGTTATATATTTTGTTGCCGCGTAAAGCTATATATTGTTACTAATGTTTCATGATATGTTATTACCTACATGAATAAAGTAATTATACGTAAAACTAATAAATAAAGAAAAATATATAATTGTTTAAATCTTTCATGTCATTGTTTATAAATATAAAGAGAATCGGTATCGACTTTAAAACATAATTTAATTATTTGTAAAAACAAATTTTAGTGAGAACAGAAGTTTAAATTAAATTTGAATAACAGTGTAAATTAATTATAAATATAGCTTTGAAATAATCTTTGAAAAAGTTAATAATATTACAAAGGTTTGGAAAGCTTTTAGAAAAAATATTTGACTATCTCTAGAATATCGTATAATAATTATTTATTGTTCTTTTAGTTAACGATATCAATGGTAAAGACGAAAGACGAGGAACAGTATGCAATTAAAGACAAAAATAAGATTTTGTCTTTCCTCTCTCTCTCTCTCTCTCTCTCTCTTATCTGGAAACTTGAATTTGAACATTAAAAAGAAACTTAATTGCACTTTATACATAATTAATAATCTAATCTTTTTACGTATTGGGCAACTTAAGTCCCGCTCTATCAAATACCAGAACGAAGTTTTTGTAAGAATATGCATAAAAAGCGAAAATTATCGTTATTCATGATTATCACAGAAATTTAAATTACCTAGAGAAGTCGCGCGTAACGTACTAGTCGTTAAATATGCAAGCCGGATAATTCGCAAAGATTTTAATTTCGCGTTGGCGGTGCAGGGTCTACGTTTTCGAGACTTGGCGAAACCGCGGGAAAAGCACGCTTTAATAGCCGCATATACGTATATAACGCATTCCCGAGGAAATTCGCTAAATTAATGCGCTAAGTGGATACGCTTTGGTTAAGAAGAAAAGGGGCCCCGGTCGCGCACTGCACTAACATACTCTAGTTCAAAAGTGGCGGCAAAGGGAGAGAAAAGGCGAGAGAGAGAGAGAGAGAGAGAGAGAGAGAGAGAGAGAGACCCGCGCATGAGGATAAACGAGCTCAAAGGGACTGAGAGAAATAGAGAAAGAGAGAAAAGGGGTGAGAGAGAGAGAGAGTGAGAGATAAAGACGAGGTGGTCCCGTTCACGAACTTGAGGGTTCAAAGGGCATGCAAGTAAAAGGGATGAAGAGAAAGAGAGAGAAACAGATAGATAGATAAATGGAGAGAGACAGAAGAGTGCTTGCCGTATTTCTTGCGAGCTGCACGCCAACGACCACGTAGCTCGTCTCTGGTCAAACGCTGTGTCGCCTTTGATATTTATCGGGCAAGTTTTCACCTCAGGCTCATTTGTCTTCCAGCGTAGTGTCATTGGGGCAGGGGGTGAAGTGAGTAGCGGAGGGGCTGCTTAGACTCGGCCAGCGAATGTTCTCTTCTACCCCTCAGCTCTCGCCCGGCTCTACGTGCCTTAGTACAAGATAGAGATGGATATATAGATAACGTAAGAGTGGCGGTTCGAAGGGCGATGGAGGAGGAGGTGAAAATAGCCCTTTCTTCGCTTTAACTGACCGCCCTTGCCATCAACTCGCGTTCTAGGCTCAACGACTGATTTCGCCGCTTCATAAATTTCATCCGTGAAATCCCATTAGCTGATTTGTTTTCCTTTCATATTTATTACATTTTATGATGTAAATTTAAGTATGCTTTTTGGTTTTTCATTTCAGTTCGCCTTTCTCTCTCTCTCTCTCTCTCTCCCCTTCTTTCTACATAGTTACCTACCCATCATGTCGCTCTCTTAACTTACATTTTTAATTTTCATCTTGGGAAGTATAAAGGGCTGATGGTGGATAACATTTCTGTTTTCATTAGCTATTGATTTTGCCTTTGATTCTTTTTAATTGAAAATGGTGACCTAATTTCAATAGTAATGAATTTCATTTTTTATTTCATTGTAAAATTAAATATTAATATGTATCTGTATATTTAAATTATTTTCTTGTAATAATGTATGCATGTAAATGCAAACTTTGGAAATTTAAAAATTCAAATTCTTATAAATAAAGAGATCTTTATTTATTTTTGTTTTATCATTCCAATTATTGACTATTAATGTGTTAATCTTCATAAAATTGTTCTTAAATGATCTTAATATTGAGTCGAACAAACTCAGAAACAAAAAGAAAACTTTGTAGATCATTTCAAAGTAAATGATGGATAAATAAAAAAAACTTATATAAAAATGAATATTATTTAAAACTGTGACCATAATAAATAAAATATTTGTAAAATGCTTTAGAAACCGTAAACAAGAATACAACGAAAATGTAATTGTCTTTTATGTCGAAAGATACGGTAAGGCGCCGTTGGCGTTGTTCAAGCGCTGTTTTGCTTTGAAATATAAATTTTGATAAGGCCGGCACGAGCGACAGCAGCGGCGTAAAGTGACGATTGCAAAGTAAAAGAGAAAGGGGGTGGGAGAAAGAGTGAGTGGATAAACGAGAGAGGGAGAACGAGTCCTTGGAGGTTCATTTTTCTATTTACGTCACACAGCCTGTCGCTCATATCGATTCCTCGCTTGTGAGGGGGTTGAGTGGCAGGAAAAGACGTTTTCTCCGCGCCCCGCTTGTGCGAAAAGCCGCCTCGAAAAGGCTCGGATGGCTTGAAACTTGACGGTGAAGACCCTCCTGATTCAGAACCAATCCCGATCCTTTCAGGACCCTCGGCTTCGCTCGTCTCCAGTCTTACGAAGCATTGGCGGCAGCGTTTCGATACGCCTTGTATCATATCGAAGGCATTTCTCTATTCTACTTCCTCTCATCCCTCCCTCTCTGACACATAGGCACACACACTTACACGCTCATTCTCTCTCTCTCTCTGTCCCTCTTTTATTCTCTATCTTACTTACAATCTTTTCTCTTTTTCTGTTCTTGTTTTTCACTTCTTCCTTATATCCCTTCCTTATATGAGATTATGCTGATGCTTTACTATGATTCACAATCGAAAGACTCTACCGTAGTTTACGATGTTTTAGTCATGACCGACTGAATCTTTTCTAAAATAAATTTCATACACTTTACCATACTCTAATTTTAATACTTACCTATTAAAATTTAATTATTCGAAAATACATATACATTTATGTACAAAATGATTTTTCTTATTTAACTGCAAGACAACCTTGTTACTCTTTTTATAAAGTATTTTATATGCTTTTATAAGTTTATTTTATAATTTAATATTTATCATTCATTATTAATGCAGTCGCCTGTGATGTTGGATTTAATCAATAATTCCAAGCTTTGACATCAAGATTATGAATAAAAATGTCCTTACATTGTTTAATCTCCCAAAATAGGCAATACATAATATTAAATCCATCCAAATATGATATGTACACGATTTCAATCAGAGTGAGATGAAAATAGAAAATGAGTAAGTAACAATTCGTAAATAAAGAGCTATCAACGGACATTAATAAGTAAATCACAAATGGATATGATGTTCCCGGTTACAATGTCAATGACATAATGCATCATGATAGTTGACCCACAAATAAATTTGCACCCGCTTCGTATTAGTACAACGTCCGATCAATCACAATTTTTCAGCACTGAAACGTCATCCATCAACACTTCCGAATCTGGAGATCCCTACGAATGTAGTACCACAAAACTCACCGACTCTTTATTATAGACAATAGCCCCATTCATTTCCGGTTAATGTCTCGGGTATTTCGGCACACTCGCACACCTCCTAAAGCTTGCATTTTGAATTCGAGCGCTGGAGCTTGACTCGTGCCCCGCGATATCGAAGGAAAGGCTCTCCCTTCGAATATTCGAATGAAATGTAGAGTGTGGCACATGTGCAAAATCGTGACTGCCCCTTCTCACTCATTCTCTCTCCTCCTACCCCCCCCCCCCCCCCCCCCCCCCCCCCCCCCCCCCCCCCCCCCCCCCCCCCCCCCCCCCCCCCCCCCCCCCCCCCCCCCCCCCCCCCCCCCCCCCCCCCCCCCCCCCCCCCCCCCCCCCCCCCCCCCCCCCCCCCCCCCCCCCCCCCCCCCCCCCCCCCCCCCCCCCCCCCCCCCCCCCCCCCCCCCCCCCCCCCCCCCCCCCCCCCCCCCCCCCCCCCCCCCCCCCCCCCCCCCCCCCCCCCCCCCCCCCCCCCCCCCCCCCCCCCCCCCCCCCCCCCCCCCCCCCCCCCCCCCCCCCCCCCCCCCCCCCCCCCCCCCCCCCCCCCCCCCCCCCCCCCCCCCCCCCCCCCCCCCCCCCCCCCCCCCCCCCCCCCCCCCCCCCCCCCCCCCCCCCCCCCCCCCCCCCCCCCCCCCCCCCCCCCCCCCCCCCCCCCCCCCCCCCCCCCCCCCCCCCCCCCCCCCCCCCCCCCCCCCCCCCCCCCCCCCCCCCCCCCCCCCCCCCAACCCACCGCCATTCCACTCCGCCACACTTCCCTCTCCTCTTTTGGAAAGAAGTACACGAAGGACGTGTCTTTTCCATTTATTTGCTTCCGCGAACGAATAAGAGATTTTATTAATAATCTCCATCTTCGGCTGGAATTATTGCCAATGTGCTTGCGAGCGGTAGCAGCTTGAAACCTGCAAAAAAATTCTGTACCCTTTTCCCCGTCCGCGTATTTTGCCTTTAGTCGCGATGTATCATTTTTCAAAGGTTCTCGCAGCGGAGGCAGTCGCCAACATCGAATGCCAAAGTGCACGCAACAGAGGGAGATAGATAGATAGATAGATAGATAGATAGAAAGAAAAAAAAAATATATATATATATATATATATATATATATATATATATATATATATATATAGAGATATAGAGAGAGAGAGAGAGAGAGAGAGAGACAGACAGACAGAGCGAATGAGTGAAATGTACGTCAGAACTGACTACTCCTAGTAATGCTTCGTGCCCGCCCCCGCGACGTGCATTTCTCATGCAAATATCGCGATATCAGGCGAGCTCGCAGCGCTACCGTAGCGCGGGCTATTACTTTGCCTCCCGTGTGCTTTAATCAGTCAGAAATCCGTTTGAAATTCCGCAAGTTTTTATACTTTCAAAGGAGCACATTTGTCTTCGCCGCTGCCGGGTTATGCGCTACGATACGAAGAGAGGAGCGAGAGAGAGAAAGAGCCAAGGGGCAAGGCACCGCGGCTCTTGGTTTCAAATCTTCATTTTCCAAATGATGAATATGTTTAGCCATTACTGTTTAATGTGTTCTAGTTACACGTACATGCATATTATGTTTGGCTTGGTACGAAGTGAGTGTGTAAAACTTTCAGATATACAAATACACTGATTCTTGGAGTTTTTTCAAAATTTAATAACAGCTTATCATTCGAGTATTTCATATTCAATAGCGTTTGATTTATTATTCCAATCCGAAATTTCTTTCGAGTCTAAGTTAATGTGTACTTAGAATTTTTTTGAACTATCATATATTTGAATAAGTAAGATACTAATAAATTGTTGTAAATATTTATTTTGCGAAGCGATACTTGTGCCGGAATACGTAACTTAACAATTTAAACTTAACAATACGTAAATTAACGTAATTCTAATAATAGGAAGCTAATACTTTGTGAAATTATAGTAGGTAATTTTTCTCGCATAGGTAAAATTTTAGGCACGACATACAAAATCTAAATACATTATTGTTGTTGAATCGTGTTTATGTTTAATATATTTGTACAAAGAATAAATAAAAGTTGATGAATACTCGAGCTTCTTATATCATTTTGTATCGATGGTCTATCTCATTTATTATAATTATTTTTATTTCGCAATAATTTGTATATCGAAAAAAATTCATCAATTTACAATAAGTTATAATAGATAAGTATTAAAATAATTTGAATTGTAAAAATGAAGAAAAATATATTATTCGAATATAAAATCAATATATCTGCTTTCAATTTTAAATGATTTAAATTATAAATTTGCATCTCATTTTTAAGTCGAGTACTCCTAAAAAATTAATTTTTATTTCTTTACATTATATAAAATAATTTAGAATTTTATTCTAACATTTTAATCTTAACTTATGTTAAAATAAAAATTCGAATGGTAATGAATTTTAATGTCGACAAGATTATTATATAAATGCATATTAAAATTAATTACTATTTTAATATAAACATATTATAATATATTACAAATTTTGAAATAAAATATTTCACATAAATTCACTACATTGAATTTTGTAAATTTGTATTTGTCGATAACCGTAAAGTGGAATATTTTCTATACTTGAATAAATTTGATTTTACTCTTTTAAAATAAACGTGTAGTTTTCTTAATTCATATATATATATGAATTAAGAAAACTACACGTTTATTTTAAAAGAGTAAAATCAAATTTATTCAAGTATAGAAAATATTCCACTTTACGGTTATCGACAAATACAAATTTACAAAATTCATTACCATCTTGTATTACCGAAATAGCATATTATTAAGTATTTATTCAATTCATATCTATTAAATATTATTTATTTTTCAATATAAATTATTATCATAAAAATTGTAATTAATTTGTATATTTAACACATGGACTGCAACGATTATATCCAATTGTTATAATTTAATATTTTATTTTTTCATGTATTTTACATATTTAAAATATCTAAGCGTAATTAAGAACTGAATCCCACAATCTTTTAATAAATGGTCGTAAGATATTCAAAGTTATAGTCTCATAATAGCTGGATGTCAGTATTTATAGAATAATATTTCAAAGACATTAGGGAAAAGTACAAAAAATCTTACAAATTTTATCGTAATGAAATTTGATTTTATAAAATATACAAACTTATTCTATATTTTGATAGGTTTAATATTAATTATAAAGTATATTGAGGAAAGTCAAATTATTCCTCAAGTGGTTTATAAAAGATACGTGTATTATATTTTCCATTTTTATTTTTATTTATGATAATATTATCATTCGCTTATAAACATGGCATGAATCGTAATAAAATATAGACACTCACCTGTTAAAACAATTAGATTTTCCTTTCTATTTCTATTTTAAACGAATGCTTGTATTACAACGTAAATAAATATAATAAATAAATGCAATTGGCTAACAAGTTTAAAAACGGGAATAAAATTGTAAGTTAACGAGTATGAGTAATAGTATAACGACTATTTGAGACTGTAATACGTCGTCGATGTTCATTTAATTATAAATAATGTTGCAATATTTTTCATCCAACACAAAAGCACTCAATGTTCAATTTGTATAAATGTCTGGGCTACTTCCATTTTTTATAGGTATCAAACGCAACGGTCTTTAATCATCGAATTATAATACGCTACTTACGAAGCTTCCACCTTCGTTCTCTCGAAACGAACGCAAAATAGTACGACAAAGGCTTTAGAAAGAGCACTGAATATAGAATTTACTCGTTGACGAGACTTTCATGGATAGTTTCGCGATTGAAAGCCGCGTGTCTCTTGAATTGAACGTTGTTCACCAGAATCCCAATGTGCTATTGATCATAGGCGCACGTGTCCGCGCCTCTTCCTTACAAATACACATATTGCAGAGCGAGACTCGGCTGTTCTGACTTAGGAAATAGCGTGTCAGCCGGACAATGACGTGAGTTACGTTCATTTTTCATTCCCATGGCTGGCTCGCTCCTTAGGGCGGAGGGTGGTGGGGACGGAATGAATACGCATAGTCTCAAGGTTTTTATCAGAGCGGGTGATCTCGAGGATAAAGAGAATCGTTTCGCGCTCGCATAGCCGCATGGAGGTACGTCATAAGCACTGGGCTGATAAACACGCGATTTCGTCACGCGAAACATGGAGAGTTTCATATCGAATTGATACTGCACAGATCATCGACAACCTAATGTTTATCGCGGCCGTATAATCGTTTTTTCTACCCGTGTTTTTTTTTTTTTTACCTTACAAACGTTCATGCACTTCTGTCTTTACGTATCTTCCTAAGCAGACACGAGCCAATGACACTGAATGTGGCAAAAAAAATGGATTCTTATAAATGAATCGGTTGACTTTCCCTTGGCTTTTGAGCGTTCGAAAATAGAATGTCGTTAGTTGATTTCAAAGGCACATGCTAATGTACCTTTCAATTACGTAATGTCCATTGGGATAGGCCGATAATTGCCGTTATACCAATGACTTTTTGCAACAATTATAGCACATCGACTGAAGCGGTCGTTGCGTGAGAACGTTTCGAACGAATTAATATTACTTTGTACAAATTATTTCACGCGTATAGGCAGGGAGAAATTTTGGCCAGAATCAACAGATCGCAGCTCCATAAAAGCCAATGTAGCACAATAAGCCTTTTCTCGTATATACCGCGAATTTTGTTGAATGCAGTGTGCTTGAAGTAAAGCCTGATTTGCACATTAGACAAACCATTTCTTTTCTTCGACATTCCATTGGACATTCGGCAATATTTTTGAAATATCGATTAGCTCGTCAAAGCTTGAGATGGCCGAGACGAAATGGGCCGTCGCAATTCCGCCAACGCCGACTTTCTTGCCGCCTACAATCGGCGGGAAGCGTGTCTATGGGTCGCCTTTTTCAGGGCGGTTTTACACACTAAGGGTCCGTTTATGCATTGAATTTCTCGGCCGCCCGAAAGGGGCGGTTTAAGTGGCGTTGGCCCCGTCTCCCCCTACCATTGCTGCAGTTGCCGTCAGTTGCCTTTCGTAAGCTGTCTCCGTTGTCGCCGACGTTTTGGCTCCTCATTTGGCAATTTCGGGAAGGCTTTCTTGCTCCAATTAGATGGCCTCGTATGGATTAAATAAAGTTAATACTCTCTGGACATCCCTGAAATTGCATGCCTTAAGCGTGCACGTAACCGTCCGGTCAGGTATGCACGAGACAGAGTTAGGGTTAAGGCGCGTCAGGGCTTTACGTCTCGGCGCAGGTCAATTTTTTCACTTTAAGTATTAAAAGTATTGATTTGAAAGGTTGAATATAAAAACAATGCCTTAAATGTATGGGATACACTTGACGAAGAAGAAACAAACTGTCGAAATCACATTATCGAAATCTAAATTTGCACAAAGTTTTAAAATTCTAATTTATCTTATTGTCGCTGTCTTTGATAATGTAACTCAAATTACAAACTTTTAATTTAAGCAATTATCACGTATAAATGAAAATAATGGAAATGTAAAATGATATTTTACCCCGAATATAAAATGTAGTTGTTTCTTTTCTTCAATTATGAGATAAAAAGTTAAATATGATTTAGTAAATTGCTTTAATTGCTTTAATATAATATTTATTTCATATTGATAATGTATGTGGGTATAATAAATTATTGTAATTCTAATCTACAAATTATCATTTCTCAAAATTATGGCATTTCTTTAAAATTTTAAATCTAAGAAAAATCGTTATCTTTAAACGTATTTCCCTATGACAGATTAATTTAAAGCGAACCATCACGCTCATTTACGCATAATTATTTTTCGCATTTTTGCGTAATAAAAAAAAATGTCCATAATCAGTAAATTAATATTTAATAATCAAGGCACCCAAGGCAGCTTATTTGGCATTATTATCGCCAACTATATAAGTCAGGTATTAAAAAGGTGCTCCTATTATGCGATTAGATAAAAGCATAGAGCGCAAGTAATTTAGCCAGTAATTCAAGGTGGATTAAGCATTAGCGGGAAAATATTGTATTTTTAGGTCATAAGTACTGCACGATCGGTAAGTGCACCATTTACTAATCCTCGCTATTGAAGTTCAAAGCTCATCTCGCACGCCGCCGCATCCAAATCAATAATATTATAGAATGTAATGGGTAAAAATTATAATTTACGCCAGGCAGCCTACATTTTCGTTAAAATACGCTCGAGGGAGCGGAGATTTTTTGCGGTCCGAAGCGTAGACCATTGAACAGCCGACGCAGATCGGCGGCGGCGGCGGCGGTGCCGGCTCGCCACGAGGGTCGGGAAGGCGAGTGGTGGTGGCTTTGGGAAAAAGGAAAAATAAAGGGAGAAAAGCGCGCGGAAACGAGGGCTTGGTACGTGAGGCACGTTCGTGGGACCGGCGCCAATGTATGCCACCCGCATAAACTAACAGGCGCATCAGATTTTACATAAAATTCCGAGGCGTGGTGGCGAGATTTCGAGCCGCGAGTGCCGGGAGATGGACGGAGAGACGTGACGGACCGCGTGCGGATCATCGGGGCTACGGGGTTCGAGAATAGGATGGAGAAGCAAAATCCTGTCTTTACTTCGGCCGTTTTTCTTTTTCCTTTAGCTTCTTCTTCTTCTTCTTCTTCTTCTTCTTCTTCTTCTTCTTCTTCTACTTTGTATTTTATTTTTATTTTTATAAATTCGTGTTTTTCATTCTTATTCAATTCATACCATTTTATATTTAATTCATTGCTTTGTTAAGGATGCATTGAATTGCAACGAAATGCATGAAACGCCATGTTAATTGGGATTTGCATGTTTATAAATATTTATGTATGATGCTTTTTCTTTCTGTCTTCTCTTTTTTTTGTCTTTATTTTTTTTTCTTTTATATAGGATAAGTCAAATTTTCCTGTATTTTTCCAATGCCTTGCGATTCCAATGTGGCAGCCATGGAGAATGATATGCAATATTAGCTGTGATAAATTATTATTAAGAAAATCGTAGTTAGATCGTTTCAAGTTGTTTTTAAACTTGAATGTAATTTGAGCCATTGGCCATGATGTTTGATCTACGTTATATCGCTTACGTTACTTAGTGGAACAAATTAAAATACTTTATAGGTCGAATAGTAAAAGTAATTTATTATTGATTTATTCGGAATTGATGTTTTAGTTAGAAAGGACACGCGTATAAAGGTATTTGATCCAATATAACAAATTACTATTTTAAGAACGTGTAGCACAATCCGACAATCTTGAAGAGGTTTAATTTTCGTCCTACTTGTAATACTTATAAAATAAAGTATACTTTCAACATTCTACATTGAATCGCGCTAAAATAATTGATCGTCAAACGCAGCATAATAAAATGCAGATTAAAAACGATTGCTTTGTCTATTATGCGCGCACTGGCATATTTCATGCTATTATTCATCATAAAAGTCTCGTTGTCCTTGAAGTTTATCTAATACTAAGAAATTTGTTAATATTTCAACCGTAGGTGAGAATCGCGAGACCGTCTGAATCTTTTGAAAATAACGCTTTTATATATGTGCATCGCCATTTCTATAAAAGCACTCGTGTCAATGTATCGCCGCGATTCACAAGCTCCACTCGGGCAAATGGGACATTTAATCACCACACGAGAGTTGCAAAAGCCAGAAGACGAATCAATTCAAGTTTACACAAAGGCCTATTCAGCAACTAATAACCCGGTCTCGTAAAACGAAGCTCATCAACATTTCAATTGCGATTCGCCGCAGAGCGTAGCAAAAGAAAAACTCGCCGCTACGTTTACCGAAAGCCGCCGGAGACAGCGAGCGCAGAGGAGGTAGTTTAAATGCATTCGGATTCAATTTGGCCGGTCGTTACGCGTTCCATCCTCTCGTCCTTTTTTCCCCCCCCCCCGTTACCCCGTTACCCCACCCCCATCCATCTAGCTCTCCGGTGCTGCAGCATCCAGCGCTTCGTATTACACGCCGTTAGCCGCGGCTCCTCGAATGTCGAAATTTCATTCGCGGGGGCTCTTTCCTGCCGCCCCTTTCGCATCGGGCAGCGGACGCAGATGGGAATGCAATTGTTTAATTGAGGAAAGCGGAAAACGTGAAGGGCGCCGAGCGCCTCCGTCATACGATGGATGTAGTCAAGAGTCGACCATCCATCACGCGGACGCGCCGCCGTGACTCCATGGGAGGAGGTAGAGGATGTCGCGCTGCTCTGCGCTTACGTACGTGGGGGGTTACACGCTCCTCGAGAATTCATCGTGAATCGTGGGGGTTAGGACGAGCGAGGCGTTGACACGCGTTGATTGCCTCTTATTGGATGCTTAACGTCCGTGATAACGACGCAACGTCATTCTACTTCGTCTGCTTAACGGCCCACACTGCTCCTCTGCCTCGCTCCCCGTGATGAATATTCACTCGTGCGCTTCTTTTCGTTTCTCCCCTCTCCTTCTTTTTCCTCGAGTTCACTCGAACAAGTATTAATCCAGCATTGCTTGCCTTTTTGTCCAATTTTCTAACGCATTTAAGAATGTTAATTATTTCGATGTTGACGCTCCGTATAATCCTTTGATGCGTTTGATTGATGCAGTCGAGGCTCCGAAATGCGTATCCTCTCGTATTATGTTCGTATTAATGCTATCGTAACGTCGGATTTTTAGTGAAACAGAGTTGCTTGATATGCTTTTAAATACATTGTCTTCGGAGTGAAAAAATTTTAATTTCAAGGTGCAATGTTTAACGATAGGAGTCGAAAAGTTGATATACTCTCGCTTTAAGATGTATTTAACTTTTGTCATTTTTATGAAATAAACTCTAAAATTTCCTATGAATTATTCAAATTTAAATACACAATCGATGAATTTTATCAATGAAGTAAGTATTTTATTCAAAATTTCAAATAGCAAAAGGAAAAAAAGAACGATGACATTTTTAATGTTTAATAATTATATAATTTAATAATTAATATCGATTCGAAAATTCAGCTTATAGTGACGTGAAAATAAGAAATGATCGATTCAATTTTTTTTGTTATCATCAATTTGGTATGTTATTTGTTGTGGCTTTAAAAACAACTAGACAGCAGCGTAAACAATTAAATTTATGAATCTCTGAAATGCTGATGACGAAATAGAAAATAATTTTGTTTTTTTTTATTTCTTTTAATATTTCAATTATTAGATTATACATGTCTATTTTGTTGAACCAATGTATGCAAATAGCAGTACAAAAATTAATGTTTAAACGAATGATTTATTAATATTTAAAAAAAAAAAAAAAAAAAAAAAAATTTTTTTTCCCCGTCACTAATTGGCAACACTCTTTAAAATTCGATTAATATCAGTAATTTGAAGTTACGCCGCTCCCTTAAACTTTGTTCAAAGTGCATCAAGTAAAAACATTAATGTCTATTAAAAATCTCTACACGTATTTTCCAAGAGATAGTATTTATCATTTTATCGTACTCATAAACAATTAACAAACTAAAAATAACAATTTGAAAAGAATATATCGCATTTGAGGAAATAAACACAATGCACTAAGATCTTTACATCACTGCGTCACAATCTTGCAAAAGAATCGCAAAAATCTATTGTATTAGAAGAGGGCTACGGCATTGCAATGATAAAACGAAAACGACTTAGATATACGAAGAGCTTCTGTCCGCGCCCGTGGCTTCGCAAAGAAAGTCAGAATCGGCTCTCTTCGCTCCTCCATACCTTCCGTTTGGTCCATCTCCTCCCACCAACTTACACTTGTTTCACCCGTGTCACACACACACGCACACGCTCACGCGCGCGGACACACACACACGTACGCACACTCTCTCTCTCTCTCTCTTTCTCTCTGTCTCTCTCTCTCCTTCTCGCACTATTGCGAGTACTTGACTAATGAGGCGGCGCGTCCTCGACGTTATTAGATCGTCGGAAATTTTTGAGGCGTATTCATCTCGCCGTCTATCTCGCTCCTTCTTTGTGGCTGAATCCAAGATATAATACGAAACGGGATGGGTAATGATACGGCTGGAGTCGGCTTCTTATTTGTCAAACGTCACGGACGCGGCCTCTGCGCCATCATCCGCGCGCTGCGTCGAATGATAATCCAGACTTGTGCCAAGAGGAACATGTTTATATGCGCGCACCTCTTGGTCATGTGACCGGGGTCATTATGTAATTAGAAACACGAGCCGAGAGCTCGAGGGCATCGCGAAAAATGTCCGTGAGTGCCCTCCACCCATTGTGGAACTCGTCTTTTCCCATATAAGGCCAGTCTGCCATACTAATACTCACATAAGGCTGCGCTAAATTTCTGCCCCTCTCACCCCCACGCCAGCTCTTCTTTTCTCATTTGCGGCTTTTCATGAGTAGGCGCTTTCTTGGCCATTTAAGCGAATGTTATAATTATTTGTATTCTCGTAGCAGGCACTATGGGCTGATGTTTAGCGCAGACAGCTTTGTAACATAATTCTTGAATATTACTGGAGATACTTTGTAAGAACTTGTATGAAATACTCATAAATGTTTCTAGCAAGTTGCAATAACTTTGCATCACTTACACTCTTTATATTATTTTGAACAACTCTTTTTACTCGCACTAATACTTGATCTTCTTGTGCGACGTCACCGGCATTTGACATTTATGTCATTTTACCGACAATACTGTATTACATATTTTTATATGCTGAGATTAAGCAGCCAATCAACGGAGCTTTCGATAATATGTAGAGTCATATTTCACGTGAAATGAAGTTTATAATGTAATTATACTCATTCCGGTGGTAAAAGAATTAAACAAACACAGTTGACTAAAAAGAAAAAAGAAAAAAAAAACTAAATAGAGAATAAAGATTGGAGAAAAATAATGTAGACTACTTCGTCCTATTACTGATGGAGCTTGGATTTGAAATTGGTCTGACAGAACAATCGGCGCTTACTTATTATTAGCCTTTGACGTTCGATTAGTCAAGTGCGGATCCTGAGGCGCTTCTCTCTTCTCTCATATGCGTGAAGATCGTACCAAGTGCCTGTGAACATCGCTCAAGAGCAAAGATCAAAGTCAAGATCCGCGATCGACTCGGTTAAAAACAAAGGCAAAGAAAAACGAGAGAGTTACGTGGATAGGAGTTCTTAGGTGTTTTGACGCACAAGTAAAGGAAGATCATGATGATGATGAAAATAAGAAGAAGATGAAGAAGAAGAAGAAGAAGAAGAAGAAGAAGAAGTAGAAGTAGAAGGAGAAAAGACAAACAAGAAAGACAGACGCAGTGCAACAGGCGCTTAGCATCATCGCTCTTTCTCGGTAAGATCCATGCTTCAAGCGTTACGTACATCTGGGGTCGTGGGCTTTGTAATTACGGTAACCAGCGTGAGTATTAAATTCATTAAACGCTGGCTGTAAGTACTTATGCAATTACAGTGTATTTGCTATGAGAGTATCAAATCTGTCATGAAATGTACTTTTCGCTTCGACTTTTCCGAATCATTTGTTAGGTTTGATATTTCAAATCGATTATCTCTTAACTTTTCGTGAAAATAACCAGGTTTAAAATTATACAGTTATACATAAGGATTTCCATCCAGTAATTTTATATTTATAATTATGATTATACTTGTACTTTACTTGATGCTTTATATTTGAAAGAAATGGTTACTCAACGAAATTATAGTGATCATATTTATATTGATTAATGGCAACAATATATTATGGCTAAATAAATGTATTTGACAGTTAAGAAATAATATTGATGTGTAATATTGAGATTAAATATGGTTTTTTTTTTTTTATTTATTTTACATATAAGTCGGTAAACACACACTGAAATTACATTTGAATTTCAAGAAGTCATAGAATTAAATGAAATTTCTAAAGGTTATATGCACTCGTTTATACACTCGTAACTAGACTAAATAAAGTATTTCTAAAATCTAAACTCTAAGTTCCTTTTATATAGATAATAATTTAATTTCAATGATACTATGTATTTTTTTAATGGTCTGTACTATTTTTATTTAAATATCCTTGTTTTATGACAAAATCCTAAAGCCTATTTGAAGAATATATCAGGTGGATTAGTTTTTAATCAGCTCCTGAACAGATGATATACGAATTCATTATAATAATATAATAGTGAAATGTAAATTAAACTATGTGAAACTAATTATATTATTATATACTTATATTTTAAAGATTAGTTATTTTAATAATTAAAAATTTATAGAGCATAATTTAAAACATAAATATTTCATTATAAACTTATTAATTGTTTTCATGTTAATTTAGACTAACTTTATACTTGATGGCATATAGAGTTAATTATAGTTTAAGTAATTAAATATAAGTTTAAACAAGTCATTCGTTTATAATTTAGAAAGTATTATTTTATTGCAATTAAGGACTTCTTATTTTTTAATTAATTTTATATTAATTTGTTTCCTTATTCTTTTAAACGAAGTTCTGTTAGATTTTCATTATTTATATTCTATTTTTTTGATTATTTTATGGCTCCACAATAATTGCTCCAAGTGCCTGAATAGAAAGTTTTCGAAATAGTCACATAAGTATCAAATTATTAAAGAATAAGATATAATTATTTCTTCGATCGAATGATATTTACCTTGTCATTTTGTTTAAACTTTTCTTTGCATTTATCCATATACTCATATATGTAATTCATATATTATTAACAGTGATGTTTAGTAAAATAATAATTTAATGATTATTAAAAACAATTCTAATTAGAAATAGAGCTATTATTACTTACATAATTGTTTATTAGAGTTTGTTTATAATCATTTCATATAAGCATATTAAATAAATAATTATGTATATTAAATATTGTACAATCGATTCTAATAATTTTTTTTACTAGTATAAAGTTGTTATGACGTGTAATCATGACAAACTTTTTATTTTTTATTTCCTACGTTGATATTGTCTTTATTTGTTATCTTTTTATTGTACATTTGCATTTATTATGTTTATAAATTGGAATACATTTGTATAAATAACTTCAATAAATTTCAGCAATATAAGAAAATATATTATTTATTTTAATTCAAAGTTGAATTTTTTTTTAATATATTATTAAAAACACATTTATAGACTATCTTACCTTAATAATAAATATTTTTATGTAATCTATATAACAAAAAAAACACTATACTAAATTGGTATAATACTAAAAAATTAATTTTGCAATATAATTTGATATAACTACTGCTTAAAAAGTAGAATTTAAAAAATGATTTAATTTCAAAAGAAGTGAGAACTTCACTTCTATTCTACGATGCTTTTGGCTAGTACATTATCATAAAAATTTCATTTAAAACGAATATAATTTTTTAAATCGTACTTGTATTATTAATATTCACTAAAAATATAAATATCGTAATTTTAAGTTTTATTTTATTTATTGAAGTAATGTTGACAAATTTAATATGATTTTATTCATTTAATATTATTCAGGAAATTTTCTTTTTAATTAACAACTTTACCTATTATATTGGATTATATTTATTATTATGAATAAAATATTAATAAAAAATATGGCATAAACAATAAGAAATATTTACTATGTTGACTGTTTTTTATGGGTTATTTACAGAATATAACATATTTGCACTTATTTATTATAAAATAATAATTCATATAGTTAATAATCTTGTTTATCAAACCATTAATCTTATGATTAATGAAACATTAAAAAATCATAATAAACTTTATGAATTGCAGTCGATGATTTTATCATCTACGTAGAAGTTACAGCTTTTCTTATTTGATATCTTATTTTAGTTTATTAACTAATATTAAGAAATTCAATGATATCTACATATAATATCATATAATATATATATAATACATATAATACATATAATATACATATACATATGATATCTACATATAATTATATATCTATATAATTTTGAATTTACTTTAAACATTATCTATATTATTTAAATTTCAATTTATTTTAATCGCTGTAAATAATTTGTAAAAGATTAATTTCATAAATTAATATTAAGATTTATTTAATCTTAATTGTTGGTTGGTTATTAATATTAAGTGGCTCTCAGCAATTAAAACTTAATTTTTTTAAAAACTTCAATCACAATTTATGTATTACTAATTGTAAAATGTGCATATATGTGCATGTATATGTATATTTTAATAATTATGGAACAATCATTATTATGTTAGTAAATATGTTAGTAAACATATACAATTATAGAAAGAACTTTGAAGGTAAATCGTACAAATATTCTTTAACTTTTTTGTAAAATTATATATTTCTGAAGCAGCTGATACATCGAATGTATAAAAATTGAATATTTTGTTAAATTTTTTTACAATAGCTCGAGCTGCCATATAATCGAATCTCATAAAATTATTAATATTCTGATTTCGTTTTGATATCGCTCAAAGAATATTCAAATCTCTTGACCTTGTGTTCTGTTACGGTTGTCAAAAATTATTCTCTGACAAACGTTTTTACAAAGAAGTTAAAAAAATGTTTATAACAAGCTTAGCTCGTTTAAATATTAATAATGTCAGCTAGTCGTTAGTCATAAATTGCAAAATAAATAGCGCTCAACTCGGGCCGAATAAATAAACATCGGAATAATCATTAAGCGCGTACAAAAGTGGTACGAACGGCTGTATGTATAAATATATATATATATATATATATATATATATATATATATTATATATATATATATATAAATATATATATAATATGAAAGGCTGGTTGGTAAACGTTTTGCGAATGAATGAGAGGAAGAGGATTGCGGCGCACCGTTACGGAATCATTTATCAAGTTTTGCGGGCCTTTTGGAAAGTGAGCGCGCGCGCATTTTCTTCCCTTTACTGCTGCGGTAGGTAAAACGAAAGCAGGTAGAATAAGGTATTCGTAGGTGGAGTTCCAGAAGAGCTTCTACGAGAGACTCTGATGTATGCTTTTGCATTTTGCGCTCCCGAATATCTAATTTGCTGAGCACAATATAATGAATTGGAAGACGATCGTCTTCTCGTTACCCACCTCGCAGCCTTGATGCAACGACATCTAAAGCGCGTTATTGAATATATAATGTTAATTGTCATTTGCGTATTATATATCACGTGTATGATGCGTTGTTTATGAGTTGATTAACTTAGCAATACCTCCTATTTATTTTAGGCAATGAACTTGCGCTCAAAAGGCTATCGACTTTTCAAGCGCACTTGACTGTTATATAAAAAAATGGTTAAGATAAAATAATTATTAAGTAGTAAAATCTTTCAAAAATTGTAATTATAAATAAAAGCGTCATTAATTATTTTAACTGTTTTCCTGAATATTAAGATATTTGTTTCTTTTTTATGTGCAATATGGATCCTTTTAAAATTCTGTTTTTTTTTGAGTAAATATTGGTTTAGTCAATTTTTCACTAAGGAATACAAACTTGAGAAAACAAGAAATTTGTTGTAGCTCTAAGTATATTATTATTATAATTTAACATGTAATTAAAATGTATTATCGTTTGAGTAATTTTAATGTTTTAAAATTATTACTGCTTAGTACGCTAAAGAAAAGTATTATAAATATTTTTATTACAATGGAAGCATATAAAAATCATACTTTCCAAAATATTTCTACCGAATTAATGCAAAATAATTAATTTATTATAAAACTATATTTTTTACAATTGCATTATACATACATATATATATATATATATATAAATACACACGTGTGTGTGATGTTGTTTTGGTTAATATTACCATCTATATTTATATTTCAAGCAAATGTATACCGTTTACTTTGGGACAGTGCAGTAATATAAATAGGACGTTCACTACTACTTATTGTCATGTAGATAAAATTAGTATAAAGAATCAGAAACTAGATCAAAAAGTTTATATACTACAAGTAAATATTTTATTCGCTGTAAATAAACATTTACACAATTACAAGATTTACACAAATTTAACAAAATACTCTAGTTTCTAACAGAAATATACCGACTTGAGTATAATTAGAAATTCTTGTACCTATAGTATTTATGAATTTTTTAACTTAAATTATGCAGTATATTTTTTTCAAATAAAATGTTACCAACTATTTTAAATAAACAAATATATTGAACAGGAACAGGAATCATTACAATTAAAATATTTTTAATAAATTTTCTTACAAGCAATATAATCATAGACTTGTGAAAAAAATGACACTACGGAAATTCGAGATTGTAAATAAGAGCAAATGATACAGTACATGTTGGCAGTAATTCAAGAATCCTTCTGTGTTTTTGCTGCCAACAAAAGTAATCTGAATCTACGAGAGGACGGGCAATGATTCCCTATACTAATGGTACACCGTCAGAGATCTGATGAAAAAAAAAAACTGTTTCATTACAAGTACACAATAGCCCACGTACAATTAACCACGTATACTTTTACCTTCGATGATAAATTAAATGTCAACAAAAAAAAATTAATTCTTCCGGTTCAATGAACGTTAATTTCTATTTTAGTAAATCTTAAAATAATCTCTATCTTAAGTGTATCCTTACATATATTTATAGTTTTAATTATATGCGAAGTAATTTCTCAAAAATCATAACTAATACAAATATTTAATAGCCTAATATTGATAAATATCGCTTTACCATTTTAGTTTACATAATTAAGATTGTTTGGCCTATTTACAATTTTATATGCTTCTTTTACCAAAAAAATTATTTATTAATTATTAAACGTTAATTCTAAATAATGAAACACTTTATTCAAAATGATTTTAATATGATTTGATTATTTAATATAATCATATATATATATATATATATATATATATATAATTATAATTATTATAGATTATTTCATTTTTTTCCTATTTATTTAATCGAATATTGATTTAAAAATTTTGCTCCCGTTAATCATTTTACTCTGATCTAAAAATCTACGGTACTAAATATAGTCCTAAATTCTAAACTTAAAATTGCACTTTAATAGAATTCGTGTAAAATGAACTTGAGTGCTACGTCACATTTATAGATGACCTTAAAAATGTTATATTTGGTAGGAAATTGGAATCAAAAGTTCATAAGATTTAAAAATCCATGACATATGTACTCCAAATTAAAAATTACTTATCATCTTTACAATAGAATAATAATTAACCCAATGCTTGGAAAATTTGCAACGAAATACATTTTCTAAATTCAAAATTAGTCTGCTATCAACGATAATAATAATAATATAAAAAATTCATTATATTCATCATTATTTCATTAAATTGATGATGGTCGATTGTTTATTTGTGTACATGGTTATTGCAAGATACTTTGGAATTAACGATATAAGCTATCGCGAGATTGTTCAAATAAAAATGTATATCGTTTCCAGTGACTGAACTTATTGAAACTTATCCGAGAATGTACATTATGCAACCAATCGAATGTGTGAAAACCCCTATGTATTAGTCATAAGTAATAACATAACAATAATCATCCTAGAAAATTCAAAATTTACAGGGAATAAATAGAATTTCATAATAGCAGAAGAAATGGTAGTCCGGCCGTCCAATGTGAGCCAAGCGTTAATGCGATAAGAGGTGTAATTGACAAAGCACGTACTTGGTACGATTGTGGGGGTACACAGAGTTCGGAGAACCGACGTATTCGGCTGCACGGTATTGAAATTGTCGGGAGAAGACAAGTCGAGCGAAGCCGATAATCCCGCACGGCGGTGTGCTCCACTTTCCTATCAACGGCGCAGTAAATTTAATGTGATACGCCGCGATAGGGAAGTAACGGCCCCACGGTAACCCCGCTTGGTAATGCCGCTCCTTCCTACTTTCATGCTCCCACTCTCTCTCTCTCTCTCTCTCTCTCTCTCTCTCTCTATCTCGCTCTGCCTTTCTAGCTTTTTCTTTTTCTTACACAGACAACGTGCCAGAAGTGGTAACACCGTCAATTGATCTATCGGCGAGCCTTCGAGAAGACGACGACGATGGCGGCGGCGGCGGCGGTGTCAGCGGTGGCAACGGCGGCAACGGCGAAGACGACATTTCACGTAAAAAGAAGAGCATGGAAGCAAAGAGGAGGGGCGAATGGGGGAGGGGGGGCGAGGATTCAGACACGCTTTAACGAAATCTGGTAATGGGAGAGATAGCGGCTGTGAATGAGTAGCGAGGCATCCGAGAGCGGAATTGAGCCTCTCGTCGTGCTATTTTACACCGGAGAGGACGTAAAGTTGGGGAGACCATTTTTTAGGATACGGACACGACGAAGTGAGTCGCTGCAGATTCTGTTTTTACTATTCAACGAATGACGAATGAAGAAGGGACTTCTGTTTAGACAAAATGTTCCTGCTACTATGAGTTCTCGAATACAATATGAGTTAACGTTCGGTTATTTAAGCCGTATGGGCGCTTTTTTTTATACTTGAGTACGATGAGAAGTTTTCAGAACCTTTCCCAAAAATTTCGTAGATCGTTCTGAAAATCACATGTAACATTGCTTTATTTTTTTTTTTTTAACTTTGTAAGTCATTTGTTTTTTTTCTAAACTTTGTGGAAGAATTCTCCATTAATTATGATGTGATCAAATGTAAAATTCAAAAAAGCGATTTCATAATGAATCACGTTTAATCTTAAGTAAATAAATTTAAATGATAAATATACTTTTGAAAAATATCGTTCGATTATGGATTTTTATGTAATTTTGCCTTATAAACTATTAATCTTTTAATAGTTTGATCGAATAAATCATTACCTAATCATTACACAACTATATTATTTGGCGTTAAAAAATATTGATTAATAAAAGAAAATCTAAGAGCTCTAACATTTCATTGATCTCGATGAATTGTTTTCTGCCTACTTTGAAGTTTTCATGACAACAATTGAGATCTTATGATATAACTATTTCTGTGTGCATAATTCCTTATAATTGTTAACGCATTAAAGCAATATAGCGTTATATATTGCTTTTTAAAATTATTTTGTAAATAATTTCTTTATACGAAAATTATTATGGCATGATTTTAATGAAAAATCAT
>NW_011948425.1:2723130-2750630 GCF_000503995.2 Ceratosolen solmsi marchali | reverse complement strand
AGCGACCTCCGTTATCTTGGCGAGTGAAGGAGCGCGCGAGCGGCAAGCACGCGATGCACATCCCCCGTTAAACAGTTCATTTATTATGCGGTTAGTTATCGCGTCTTTTCGTCTGATTTCCCAGGCAACAATGCTGTCAGCAAGGTAGACAGCTTCGCGTGATCTTAGGCTGTCGTCGTCACACTCGGGCCCTCATCCCCCGCATCCACCGTCGAGTCTTGCCGAACCATACGTCATCCTACAAAACAGCCACCGTCATAGTCGCTTTTTACTTCCACCCTCTTACATTTCCTCTTTAGAAGATATCCGTTTTCTTACTCAATTTGTTTGCCTTTGCGTAATTGTCCGATACGTTTTATCGATGATATTTATTAGTTTAGCTCTTACGAAACTATGGACAGTGTAATGGTAGCCGAGAGGTTGACTTTCTTAGATAATGCCATGAATTTTAATGGCCGCTTAGTATCTTTGTTCGCTCATTAACTCCATCGATACTATTGCCCTATTAAGAATAATTGTTTCAAATTCTTAATAATTAATCCCAATGATGAATATATATAAAGAAAGTTATAGTTACCTTGCGCTTTGCCACTATTAATACAGGCAACTAAATGATTTTTACAATGATAATTTTACAAAACTAACAAAATTATTGCACTATTCTCAAGTGCACTCCGATACGACGTGTCTCTCAATTCTTTATCAATCAATCGTGCGAATTATAAATATCGCGATTTCGAGATGTGCTGGAGGACGAGTGGGTGGGGTGGTCGAAAGCAAGACGCATGTATTATCATCGGATTATAAAGTGAAGTCGAAAACTAATTGGATAAAATAGTGGGAATACTCGGGAGGGCGAGAAACGTGTAAATCAAAAACCTCTTGAAGCTTTCGAAGGAGCGACGGCTAAACAGATTTGCTCGAAGTTTCGTGAGGCGAGCTTTTACCACGTCCCTCGCGCTTCTCGTACAGCGACCCAAAAGCGCGGCCCACAGTGAATGCGCTGATGGATGAACAAGTCGCTCTTACAACTCACGAGAGATTTCCTTCGGTTCTGACATGTTTATGCGAGGCTCGTCTCTAAAGAGAAACGCGTGTATTCCCATCCCCATCCGTCCACCTCTCTCTCTCTCTCTCTCTCTCTCTCTCTCTCTCTCTATATATATATATATATATATATATATATATATATATATATATTTCTTTATCTAACACGAGCTTCGTAGGGCCATAATGAGGCCCCGCGAAGACTTGGACAATGATCCGGGGCCTGCAACGCTGTTGAGGAGCGGCTGTGAAGGAGCGTTGAGCAGACGCCCGGAGAAGTGAAACGACCGCGGCAAGTTGAACTGGAAATAATACAGTCGCGGGATGATTAATTGATGGGTGCGGGACTCGCGCGCGGGACGCCCACCTACGTCGCCGCGCCCCGACCGACGCGCGTTTAATTGCTTCGGCTCCTTTTGTTGCGCGTTAAATGGGCCTGTTGGAGCAAGTGGCTTTATAGATATTTACATTTCGTGCGACGCTGTGTGCATGCCTCGTAGGAGTTTCCAGCTCGTTCGTCGGTCTACCTTCATTTACCGCTAGCCTTACTCAACTTGGGTTTTTGCTCGGCTTTCTCGCGCGCTTTATCTCTCCGCGCGCTTCATTATTGCGTACTCGGGCTTTTCGGTAATGCTTTCAGCGAGAGATAAAACAGTAGGAGAAATAAGTTGACTCTAGGTGGAGACTAGTGGCGAGTGCATTTGCGGAGGTCGTGGAGGTAAGTAGAGCGTACTAAGCGTACTATTGATTACAATATTTTATTGAAATTAATTGCCTTGAAAATGAATACCTGCGTTTAATTATCGTTGTGACTGAAAGTTTTATTCGCAAATCTGTTCAAATGGTATTTCCCGCAAGTTTCATAGACGTATATTTATTAAATATCCTGTAAATGTAAGAGAATAGTTTCTTACTGCAATTCATCTTCGTAAGTAAGGGCAGTTTAACTCGTTTTGGTATAAAATAAATATAAATGGAGAAGTCATTGGGTACCTGTGTTCTAGTAGAAAGTTGAAAGTATTTCAATTTTATTAATTAAATAAAACTAATATTCCGATAGCTGTAACTTTTCGACAAACTTTAATATTGATTTTTTTATTTTAATTTTTTACAATAATTGTCGATTAATCACGAGTTTAATATGCATACGAGCCGTATAAAATGTAATGCAGAGAGTTATAGAGAAAGAGAGATAGGCAGAGAGAGAGAGAGAGAGAGAGAGAGAGAGAGAGTTATGTATCAATATGTATTATATGTGTTGCGATACGGAAAGATATATCGAGCACTCTTCAAAATTTTTATTATTATACTTGTTAGTATGTTTAACTACGTTCGTAATTTTATTATCATTCATCTAAATGTGAGTTAAACTATGCACAAAAGTAGAATATCATGAAATTATAAGCCTATTTTTTTCATATGTACTTTTACCTTTTAGCTTGAATAGCAATAAATTATGTATGCCGACAATTACAAATACGTCTAAACAAGAGCTTTGAATATTGATCGCCTTAGTCCATATTTACTCAACACTGGTAACTTTAAGTTGTAAAGTACAATAGGAAACTTATATATTCGAGTAGTCTCAAACGACATGCAAAAATATTTTTATGCGAAAGGAAAATATCCATGGAACGTTTCTATCTATAAAAAATATACAAAAGTAAATGTTTCATTTACTCCCATGCGATCTCTCTCTCTCTCTCTCTCACTCTCTCTCTCTTTCTCTCTTTCTCTTTTAATACAATGAAAAATGAATAAGAAAAACATAAGTAAGAGCTAATATGGCGAAAGAGGGCTAAATAGTATAATTTATACCCTATTTTATTTCATTAAATATATTAATTACGTTTATATGGAGCACTGCTTTAGCTTTTTCATATCTTCTTAAATAGAAATCATATATTTTTAACATACTGCGCATTACATTTAATGTAACGCATAATTGTTATTAGTTATATATTGGTTAGAGTATATTTAGTGCTAAAAATATATATAAATAAGAACAACAATTGAAATCGCATGGAATTATGATATATTCCGTTGAAGGTTTAATAATTAAAATGACTTAATATACACACGCGTAGGTAAATAAACCCTCCTAAAAATTATTTTAATTTGTGGACGATTAAGCACAATATGCTACACCTAAGAGAATTTAAACATCGGCGTGGAATTTAAATTACTCTCAATTAAAATTTGTACTTGTAATAGGCTATAAGACCGCCGAACAGAGATGAAATCTGCGGTGAAGATCTCAGAGAAAAGAAAAGGATAGCTAGAACGGCGAATAGACCGTTTAAAAGTCACGCATTGTTTTTATTGCTCTGAGTATTTTTAACGAGCCATTCCAAGAGTTATAATTGTTGTGTACTAGCGACGGATGCACGACTTTAATGGTAAGTAAATTTTTACTTACGTATAGTGAATAGTGTGATGTAGAACTATGAATTTTAATTTAGAGATATCATAAATTTTGCTAAAGTAATATGATAATTGTCGTGTAAAAAGATCGTAAAGAGCCGAGGTTCTTTTTTCTTTCTAAAAGCGTCACCAATTTATCAAAAGCATTTTATTTCATCTTATTCAAAGCATATTATTAAACTTAACTATTTAGTATAAAAAAAAATTTTCAGAAATTTGTGCGTTTATATTGAGAGAAATTATAATTGCCAATTTTGATAATTAATTGATCGTTTTTACGTATAAGGCGGGGTTTTTCATTCTTTCACCTTTCGACGAATTTTCCGATGTATACGAGAAAGTATGCATGCGAAGATAATTGGCAATAGTGTAATAATTCGAAAGATTATGAAATAAATTTAAAAGCTGATAAATTTCGGCATTATAATTATGGTGTAATCGAGCAATACGAAATCGAAAGTGAAGCATTGCTCGGCAATTGGATTTAATTTTTGCTGTAAAGCTGAAAACGACGGCAAAGGTGTTAATACGAAACAAGATCACTTGGTCCCGAAGCCATTTGTGGGGATGCGCGCGTAAATGTACAATGGAAGAGACAAAGAAAGTGTGCGGGGGCGGCGGTGGCGGCTGCGCGGCGAGGGAAGGGGTGGGGGGGCGGTTGGAGAGAACGAGGAAGAGAGGCTACGGAGCCAAAAAGAGTTTGAAACTGCTCGGCAACCCCTATATTATAAATATCAGAGTATGAAAGATGGCGCAGACAGGAGCATCAGGGGGGAGAGGTCGAATGGGCTAGGAGGCAGGAGACTGCGATGAATTGGAGGAGGGAGGTTAAAGGAGTGGAACAGAACCGGAATTAGCATAATCAGAATAATTTCCACCAGCTGACAGCGCCCTCATTCTTTTTCCAACGAACGACGATTCTTTCGCTGCTTTATTTTTCGTTGTTTTCCGCCTTTCGTTACCGCCACCCCTCACCTTCATCGACTTCTACATACGCCGACATCGCGAATTCTCACGCATTTGCTTTGTGGCAGCGAACTTTCCGCGTTTCCACTTCTTTGCCTCGATTTCCCGAGCTCTTCTTGCTTAAGTACTTTTCCTCCGCGGTTCTCCTCCTCTTGCCATTTTTTTTTTCTTCCTCACCGATGAAACATTCGCGTCCAAAGGAACAATAATTATCTGCGTTGCATTAGCTAGAGATAGAAATTCCCTTTTGAACTTTTCCACGTTTTATTTACAAATTTCAATCGATCGACGATTACTAAGCTCATGCATGAAATCACTTAATGCATAAAGAAGTAGCGTCACTTAGTAGACCGCTCGACCATTAATTATTTCAGTATTATTTACATTGTCGTCTTCTTATGATTGGATAATTATTTTATGGAAATATTTTTCGAAAAATTTTATTATGACGTTGTTGTTTGATGCCGAGAGAGAGAGAGAGAGAGAGAGAGAGAGAGAGAGACATTAAAGAAATAAAAGATTTACTAAATAGACGTAAACATTTTACTTCAGTTACGACTTCGATATCGTTCGAAATGTAGTTTTAATTATTTAAAAAAAAAAAATCAACTTATTTTAATCATATATAACTTATTCGAACTATTTAATTAAAATCAAGATTCCTACAGCACTTCATAAATCGTCGAGTAGAGCATGAAAATTCTATAAAATAAGTAAATATTGCATATGTTTTACGTATTAATTAAACATTGCATCTGATTGTTTGAATAATTATCAATAATTTCTTTTATGATTGGTATTTATAAATACAGTGCCAGTATATTAATACAAAATAGCATATGTATTATGTTATTATAAAGTTAACGTCACATACATTTGCCATAGAACTTAAAAGTCTATTTCCATTTTTATACAACCGATAACACTTTATTAAGTATTAATTCGAACATATTATCTCGCACTTAAGACCACACACGTATTTCAATTGCAAGGGATACACTAGTTTGCTTTCTAAAGTGCGAAAATTCGAAAGGGTGAAAGAGAATGGGGTCATTTACAATCGAACGTAGTAGGCCATATACGGAGAAAAGGCATAGGTATTAGTGGAAAGTTACAGGTCACGTATAGTTCGGATACTTGCCGCAGTATGGCGCCTGACGGGTGAGGGGAGGTGGGGCGACTCGAATATATCAAAGTTCATGCGTTTCTACCTAATATCACTGGCGTGCAGCAGCTCGCGCCTCCTCCTCATGTTTGCTCCCATTCCGTCTCTCTCTCTCTCTCTCTCTCTCTCTCTCTCTCTCTCTCTCTCAGTCTCAGTATTTATCTCTCTCGTACCCACACACATGCTTTATCTTTCCCTCTCGATCTGCCGTTCTTTCACAGCAGCTGACTTTCTTCGTATGACGACGACTAGCCAACCAACCAACCAACCAACCAACCCTCGCGCGCATGTTTCTGCCCTCTCTTTTCTGATCTTTATTCATTCTTTGCCTTTCCCATTTCAATTTTTCTACGCTTTAACCGGAAAAAGAATCTCATCCTCTCAACCGCGCTAAGAATCTCAACGCGTTTTTTTTTTTTTTTTTTAAACTTATTTGCCTTTTTTTGGTTTTCGTATATGTATCTTAAAATGCCACGTACTTCTGCGAGATCTTTTTTAAGATTTGCTTGCTAAGCAATTTAGGACTATTTGTTTCATTAGCAACAATAAGGAATGACAACTTGTAAGGCAACGATATTATGAATGTATATATTGTTGGATACTAAGTAGAGTAAAGATTTGCTTTACATATATGTAATGCTTTACATATACATAAAAAAATGTTACATTATTTATATTACCTGGCTTCACATATAGAAGAAATTCGAAAAAATTATTGATCACACTAATACGAATAACTAATGTAAGTTTAATCAGAAAAGTTTCATCATAGTTTATATAAAATTATGTTAAAATTTTATTAATTATTGAAAAGTCTCGGGACATTTCTATATTGATTTCAAACTCTTTCATTTCAAAATATTTTAGAATGCAATTTTTACAATTTCAATATATCTCTTCAATATAAAATAATTATTATATGTTTAAGGTAAATTATATAAATCTTATGATAAACGTCGATAAATACATTATATTTTTATCATTTGTAAAATTGAAAATGAAATATATGATAGTAATTTTGTTATAAATTATTAAAAAAACTTTCAAAGTGTTCTATAAATAAATTCAAAATAATCATTTGTCATTTAAAAAACATTACGCGCATTTGATGAAAAGTTTATGATTTATATATCTTAAACTGTAATATCAAAAAAGAAATTCCATGTTTTGAAAAAACAAAAAATAATTGTAATACATCTATAATCATAAGTTTTTGAAATTGAGGAGGATGAATTTCTTATTCAATCGTTTAATGCTTAAAGTATAGAGTAATAAAAGAATAAATTATCAAACAATACATTGAGGAAGATTAAGTGTTTCAAGTACATTTGCCGTTATATATAAAATATATGAAATATGATGTAATGTACATCAGATATTAAAAAAATCATAATTAATTATTAGAAGCTATAAAAATGACATTGATTGAAAAAATGTTCCAAGCAATTCAACTAATAATTAAATTATTACTCAAATAAATAATAACGCAATTCGTTGAATAATAAATGAAATAATAAAGAGGAACAAACTTAGAAAAGTAAGCGGAGAAATTCGAACAATATCTACATACACGCGTCAAGACTTGCTACGTCACCGGCACTCGGATCCACGTCTATCTGTCAGTTTCCAGTCTCAAACAAGATGGATGGCCAGCGAATGGAAATCATGGCTGAAATTCACCCCACTCCTCTTTATTCTCATTCTCTTTCTCTCCGTATTCTCACTCTCACTCACTCACTCTCTCTCTCTCTCTCTCACGCGCTTATCGCTTCTTGAGCTACCAACTACCCTTGCGCTTTTGGTTCTTACGAATTCAATGTTTCCATCTCTCTCTCTCTCTCTCTCTCTCTCTCTATATCTCTCTCTCTCTCTATCTCTCTCTATCTATCTATCTATCTATCCCTATCTATCTCTCTATCTACCTATCTATCTATCTAGCTATCTATCTAGCTATATATCTCGCTTTCTGTTTGTCTCACGCATACACTCTCTTCTTACTAAGGCTCGTACGCTTTCTTTCGTATCATTCTTCTTCCTTCATTTTACCCTGACAAATATATCCGAGCATTGCATTGCGTCGTATTAGAAACTATGTATTCTCAAGGAGTAAGACTTTTACTACATTCTCTCGGATACTTTAGTTTTAAGAAGCAGCTATTCGTCCGCATAAATACTATACCATGCGTAGTGGTATTCCAATAGTTTTAAAGGAGATTTAAAATTTCAAAAGCGCGAGATGATGTTTCACTAACGTCTAATAAGTTTTAAAATTTTTTTTAACTAATATTATTCATAACTGATGTTATTCAACTTTAACTGATATTTATTTAATAACCATTGTTTGATAAACTTCGGTATAAATTAAATTATTATAAAGTACTATAATAATAAATTACTATTAAAGTAAATAAGATATATTTGGTTACTTTTGGAATGCTAAATACTTTCATTGCACAAACTTGGCATATAAATGACAATCCGAGTGTCTTCCAATATCATCTTGCATTGTTTTCAAGCACCTCGAACAATAAATGTGCCAAGCCAAAATTTTAGTAATATTATGGAGAAAATGGGAAAGTTTCTCGATATCTGATGAAACTCCACGAGAAACTGACTAGTCCCGGGTAAAATTGCCGTAACTGTACAAGCCGTCTAATGAATCCCAGTATGCGGATATTATGGTAGCGATGTCGTGCAGTGAAATTCCAAAGGTTGGCTCAATCGTATGCGTCAAAGCATAAAATCGAATTGCAGGATGGATAAGATAGAACGGCTTCTATTAGTATCGTCGACCTTTCGCGTTACGCTGTGTATTTTTGCAGAACTTATCGAGTACATCGGCATGCAACCGATGACTACTACTACCGTATCTACTTATTTAGGATATAAAAATTTATCGCGCATTCTTCAGAAATTACTCTCCGGTACTATTATTATAATGTTTTATAGAACATTTATTAGAAGGTTGCCTTACCTATCGCTCAATTTGGATTTTGATAACGCGAAAATTGTATAATGAAAAGTGTTAACTTAGTCGAGGAAATGTCCTCCAACCTTCTCCTCGGCTAAATATACTAAGATTCTCATATCTTCAATGAAATGTGTAATAAATTAAAAGACTGCTATTTATTTAAATATATTTATTAATATTTTAATACGGTACAAAATATAACACATCCTACGTAAAATAGAAATTTAAATGGTAGTCGCCTATTCTCCCGCACCTGCTCAAAATATCGCCCCTATTTTTATTTACAATTTACATTATATGAACATTAATCGTCCTATCACAATGAAATTAAATGCCTATCTACATTACAACGTACAATAATTAATACTTAATAATAATAATAATAATAATAATAATCAATAATAATAATCAATAATAATTATAATAGTAATAATAATAAAATTGATAATCATCTTTGTTAAAAATTCGTTTAACCTTAAAAGTAATAAGTTGCGATGCCACGACGCAACATTTGTATAACATTTGTCGCTTATCGAGCAGCAGCACGTAAAGTCAGTTGAATCTCCTAGCACGCGATATTACAAGTTCGTGATGTCGATTTGACTGTCGGTGCAGGCTTCGATGCCGTGCTGTTCGTCAAATATGGAGCGATTGACGGTCGAGGAGTTGCCGTAGTTGTTTGCCGCGAGCCACGTTGAGAGATCCGGAAGAAGACTGCTCAAGCCGAAGGAATCGTTCAAATTGTTGGATGCGTAAGCGCACGATGACGTTGTCTGGAGTGCAAAGTTGGTTTGTTGCTGTTGTTGTTGTGGTTGCTGCTGCTGCTGCTGCTGCTGTTGTTGTTGTGGCTGCTGCTGCTGCTGCTGCTGCTGCTGTTGTTGAGGTTGTTGTTGTTGTGGCTGAGGTTGTTGTTGTGCCGCTTGTGGTTGCGTCTGCTGCTGGCTGGGCGTTTGATTTGTGAAGGCGGTGGAAGTTATATACTGCGTGGCTAAATTTTGAAGCGCATACTGGCATTGCGGCTGCTGTTGTTGCTGCTGCTGCTGTTGCTGCTGCTGTTGCCAGCTGTACTGCTGATTGCCGTACAGTTCCTCGTCTTGTTTAACTGGCTGCGAGATATAGCCGCTCTGCTGTTTGTATTGGTAATACGCGCTGTCAGTTTCTTGGTAATTGTTTCTGTGGGACAAAAAAAAAAATTTTTCAGTAAAATGACAAAATGTCGAATGCACATTTGCAATCCTTCAATATGTTGTAAAAGCCATTTCGCTCGTTTAAGGTTCTCATACTATAAACTTCGTTAGACGCGTAGTGAAAGAACCCCCCGTTTACATACTTTTAGCAAATTATAAAAAAAAAAAAAAAAAAAAAAAAAAAAAAAAAAAAAAAAAAAAAAAAAAAAAAACTATATGCGATATATCTTGCGGATTCTTACCTACAATCCGGAAACTGCAGCTGATTCGGCAGCGAACTGTCCTGCGAGAAGTAGAAGCTGCCGTAGGAGCGCGTGACTGTCTCGTTGCCGGTCTGAGCGTCGGCCGTATAGTCGGGCAATGTGAGCCGCTGCTGGACCGACCACGTGCCGATAGATGGTTGCTGCTGTTGTTGCTGTTGTTGCTGAGGCGACGAGACGGTGCTGTGAAGGAGCTCGCAGGTTTCGGAGCCAGTGAGTGGCGAGGCAAGGTTCGTTTGATGCTCGGGCGATTTGGAGGAGGAGTGATTCGCGCTGGGACCCCGTCCGTTCTGCTCCTTCTTGTACTTCATGCGCCGATTCTGGAACCAAATCTTGATCTGACGCTCCGAGAGCTTGAGGGTGTCGGCCATCTGTATGCGCTTGGGTCGGCATAGGTAGCGGCAGTTGTTGAACTCCTTCTCGAGTTCTACGAGCTGTACCGAGGAGTAGGCGGTGCGCGAGCGTTTGCCGCTGCTCTTTCTCTGATTGGCCACTGCTAGGGAAGAGAAACGGTTTTAAAATCTCTCATCTTATGCCCAATCGATAAATGACGATTGCGTGGTTTTGAAGATAGATAGGACGCGCGGCTGTTAAGAGCTTTGCGTAAATATTTCGATGTCGATAAGATGCTTGCGAGCAATGACTGTTTCATTTAAAAGCAATTAGCGTGAATACGATGCCTCGTGCGTCAAAGGTGAGTATTCGAATGGCGGTGGTGTTAGCGTGTGTCGGAGGGGCTGGGGGGGGGGGCGGTGTATGACGAGGAGGCGGAGGCGCAGAGGTGGCTGGCGATAGGCCGATGACAAAATAAGGTGAGAAGCGTGCGTGACGAGACGAGGACTAATGTCGACTTGGGCAACACAAAACTTGCGAAGAATTTCGCAGCGGGGGACTTGCCATCCCAGGAGGAGGCTTCCGTTCCCGCTGCGAGACTCAAAGCACCGACTGCCGCGCTACTGATATGGGATTAAACGATTTGCCCTGAATTTACAAGCAAAACGATTACTTAAAAGTAAGCTGGCGGCAAAGTGAAATTGCGTAATTAAATAAAAATAAAAAAAAATTTATGAAAAAAAAACTGAAAAAAGAGAAAAAAGAAAAAATATAGGAGACAAGGAGAGGACAACTAATTAGTATATAAATCGCTCTCTCTCTCTCTAGTTTTAAGAATTCCAGAAATTCCATATAAATAAAAGAGTGCAGCATCGACTATTCATCTATATTTAGTCGAATGTATAAATTACGCTTGAAATTTTAACGGACAAAGAAAAATATAAATTTTCCAATAATTGCGAAATACCATGTCGAAATGAATTGTCATTCTAAAATGTTGTCATAGTTAACGATGCGTTTCACTCTTATTTCGGCCGTTATCAACGAATTGATAATCTCTGTGACTTCTTTAGGCTTAATGGGCTGTATGCGCCTATCCTCCGGCCAATTTCGACATGTCAATATTAAACTTTTTTACTTTTCGAATTATCCTCGCAATTGATGTAGAAAAATTACAAACGATTACCCTTAAATATTTAAAATCAAGGGTAGGACGTGTAAAATCCACATATGGCAAAAGATTTCCGCGGGCCCCATTAATATTACCCTCTATTATTAATAAATATGTCATTTCGGCGCCATGACGGTTCATCGCCTACATGATGCCGCGATGATATGCTGCTACGATGTTTTATATCTCGAGTTCGAAGACGGTTAAATGACACGCTTATCATTAATCAAACTTAATTAAAAAAACGTTAAACAAACCTCGAAGATATTTAATGAAGAAATCCTTTTCTATTTCCATCAAAATCTTTCGTAAGTGTTAAAATTACAGGAAAAATTAATGGATAGATGAAATAATAATAAATAAACATTAAGAAATATATAAACGAATGAAAACGCACGAGAAAGATAAAAGAAAAGAAATTCTCTTTATTTTATTAAGAGGCTTTGAAAATATACTTTGAAAAATAAATTGTATTTCGGAAATAAATTTCGAGAAATAAGTGCCGATAGCCGAAGGTGCAAGTTCGAAGGAAAAATTGCGACCGATTTTTACATGGAACTGTTACTTTCAAGAGCGCATCCTTTGTATGAACATTAGACGTATTTAATTATTTCATGTACCCTGCGATAATAACCGACGGTGGGGGCTAAACGGGGTAGGGGAATGGCGATTGCGATGGGGGAGAGGGTGATAATTTTCCAGGAAATTTGACTCACAGTTGTCGAGTTTAAATATAGTTTAAGGGTGTACGGGGCGCAGAATTACTAACAGTGCATTATACCGATAAATATTTGTAAAGGCAAATGGCAAATCTAAAACTCACCATGATTGCTGGATGTCGGTACACTTGGAACAGCAACGCGTTGTCTTTTCAGCGGTGGTTCATCCTCGCACTCTCTGAGTAGTTGTCGTTGTTGAATAACAATTGGATTTTGTTGTTGTTGTTGTTGTTGTTGTTGATGCTCATAAGTGAGCCTCTTAATTTCTTCCTCGACTCTCCAAACGTACTGCTGTTGGTGTTGTTGTTGCTGCTGCTGCTGTTGCTGATGTTGTTGCTGCTGCTGCTGCTGCTGCTGCTGCTGCTGCTGTTGTTGTTGTTGTTGTTGCTGCTGCTGTTGTTGTTGCTGTTGCTGCTGAAGTGGTTGATGATGTTGCTGAAGCAGACCGCCTGGTCCAAAGTCCGTGTAACCGTTCCAGCTGGAGGTAGAGGTTACCGAGTCAACGCTTGCTGGCGAGAGAGGATAAATATTGTCCTCGAAGGCCGTCCTCGGGTCGAGTTTTCGCTGCCTGACCGCGGCCACGTGCTGGCTGAATTCGACGAGCGTCATTCTCTTGCAGGACTTAGGATTTTCGCTGGAGTGCCGGCGCGGCGATTTAGCGTAAGCTCTATTGGCGGGAGAACTTGCAACTCGGTGCTGACCACTGCTCGTGCCTTGCTCGACTGACATTTCGCAGGCCTTGGCCACCGCAATTTGTAGGGCCGGTGCCGGGGGCTCCTGACCAATGGGCCGTCACCGATTTGGTCGATATCGGTCAGTGCGCTCGAGGGAGCCGCCCTTTTGCAGGGCCCCGACACGTTGGGACCTGCCGCGCCGAATATTCTAGCCCCTTCCCTCTTGAAAGCGCATGCGACGGCGCCGATTGATCCCCCGACGCAGCGACGAGTCGGGGATATGGCAACAGGTGGAGGGCGCCGCCGGCGTCGGCCTCCGTCGCCTCGGGATTGCCGGCGCGATGGGCCCAAGGAGCGAGGACAGCCCGCGCGTCTAGACCATTAAGATGCTTGCCGAGGGCGAACGAGAGTTTCCCGGATTTATGATTTGCATGTTGGGGAGGTCGAGAATTGGGACGCACGCCTAAGTTGTTTGTTGCCTCGGCTTCCGTTCTTTCCGTCTTTTCTACTTTTCTCTTTGGCAGCCGATCGTGTGAAGATAGTCTTGTCGGTCTACTTGGAATGTTGTAAATTTTCTCGACCATTAATTGCCAAGGGTTGTTTGGCCAAAGTTGACTAACCCTGTGGCTGTATCTTACGTGTCTCTGCCATGGCAGACAATACAAAGTCAACGCAGGAAGCACTTTTTTATAAGACGCTACAGCGAAATGAAATTTTTATTACCTTTTCTCAATCGCCTTTGTAGTTTCGAGTGCTTTAGAACTTTCTCAGACTTAATAATTCATCATTCGTACCTTATCAAAATTAATACTCTCAACGATTGTCGACCTATATAGATACCAAATTTACACGCGCGCGCGCGCGTATATATATATATATATATATATACAATCTCGTATGTATAATTGTTATAATTAATTCAAACTGTCAACTATTTCTACGAAAATTTCCAATAAAATAAGTAAATCGTTGATTTTATTAAGCTGTTTGCTTGCAGCATGTTACGTGCAGTCCAATATTTCTATAAATTATAAAATTTTTCCTTACTTCATAGTTTTTGACGATAAACATATAAGGTAATTTTTAGTTGTATAATTTTTTCCTTTTCTTTTTGTTTTTCTTTTTTTTTAACAATAACGGATATCTAAATAAGCTTTATTCAAATTATACGTACCGAATATCTAGCACATAATAGGCTGATAAATCAGACGAGCTTGAAATGGAATATTTTCTCACTTCTTTCTAACGCAAGCATTCTTTCGTTCCTTTACAACGTCGTCTCACCACTTTGTAGTAATACCACGTCGCGAATGGTTAAAGCTCAGATAGTCGTCGTATACTGAATCGACGTCGCCCATGTCGACCTTCACACATGGTGCCCGCCTCGACTCACTTTCACCTGTACAATGTATGCAAACGTCTCGCGCAGTATGTCGCTGAGACTTCGTCTCTCGTCCGTTATTTCGATAGCCCCACCCTCCGAGCGCACGAAACGACGGTGAATGAATGGCTGGCGGGCCCATTTTGTTGTTTCTGCGTGATAGTGGAACGACTGAGCCGACTGCGGCCCGATAAGCCATAAGGTTATTGCGTCGGACGAAGGAAGGAAGGCGAGAGAAAAAACATAGATCGACTAATTTGAATGCGATATGGATTTTCCACAATTGTGGAAGTGTGCGTGCACGTAGATAGAGCACCAGGCGATTGGGAAAGCGAAAAAAGCGGCGGAGTTGTTGGTAGGCAGCTCGTGGGGCAAAAAGTCTGGCTGAACACGATGCGCAACTGTCAGTCCAATGGCCGCCCGCGGGGGTGATGAAAAAGAAGAAAAAACGAAAGATGAGGAGCATGATGAGGAGGGAAGAGGGGAAAGGGGGGGGGGGATAAGAGGGAAAAAGCGACAGCTAGATGAGTTCTCTAGCGCGCGGCCACGGGTTTCGAACACCGCGTTCGGGAGATTGATCGGCGTCATCCTGTCAAGACTCTCACTCATACTTGGTCGCTCATTTTCACTCTCTCTCTCTCTCTCTCTCTCTCTCTCTCTCTCTCTCTCTCTCTCTCTCTGTCTCTATCTCTATCTCATCCGTCCTTCCGACTCTTTCACTCTCTCACTCGCTCTCTATCTCTATCTCGCTGCCCCAGTCCCTCTCATTGTCTCTGCCCTTCCCCCATCACGCCCTGTCCCACTCCCGCACCATCTCCCACCCCCACTCATCCTTTCCTCATTTATAATCTTTACTTTCATACCTCGTTAATTCTTCTTCTTCTTCTTCTTATATATCTCTTGTAGAATGTTGTTCATTTATCTAGCCTGGTTCAGCTATTTCTATCGCTTTTGTTGCATTTAGTGTATTTGTCATTTTTCACTACACTTTTTCATGTATTTAACGTTCAATTATTAACAGCTAAACCAAATACTTTCTATTCTGTTGAAGATCTTTGATATTTTCAAAGATATTGCATTCAATATCTTATGTATTTAATAAATTATTTACTTAATATTAATAAATTATTCTAATAATGGGTAACCTTGTTGAAAAAAAAAAAAACGTTATTTTATCATAAAATAGATGTTGATGTATACAATAATATACATTACAATTTTAAGATACAAAAACAATGTAACGGATAAAAAAACATTGAATTTTGTAATTCGAATATGTTATCGGTTGTTTGTTCTTTATTCTATTAAAACAATTTGTAAGCTAAGATCACGTTCAGAAAAAATTTTCCACTTGATTGGCTGAAATAAAGCTCATGCGTATGTCTCAGATATTTCTTCTTCTACTAATTCTGTTACAGTAATCAAATTTTTACACATAATTCCGTTTACCTTATATCGCTATTATTATTACTATACCGAAGCTATTTGTTTGTGCGAAAATGCGAATGCACGAGAAATAACACTGGAAGAGGAAGAAACTTTATGATTAAGTTTGTTATAAACTAGTTTAATATTGTAAACTACTTTGATTAATAATATTTTTTCTGATAATATACTTATAACGATATCTTATAAAATATAAATGACCAATCTTCATATACCTTTGGTTATAAATATCATATTAAATCATCTTTTCATAATTATGGAAATAATTTTTTTGTTAATATAGTAAAACTATGCCACAATTTTTATATGTAAAAGCCAACCCTTCAATACATATTAGTTTTCAGGCTTTTTAAAATTATAGAGATTGGTAAAAGTGAATAATAATTAATTTTTATATCAAATTGAGAATGAAATAAACATCTAAGCAAAATTTATAAATTCACGTATTTCAATGTAATTAACAAAATCATGGCCAACAAAAAATAAAATGAGATGAATCAAATACAATAAATTATTTAACCGTAAATTTCTGTTTAATGTCGATGACTCTACATATATTTTATCACAATGACACCGATTTTCTTCCTATCAAGTGTAGGAATAAACGACCGCAAGTAGTAATAGCAGCATCTACTAATTTATCTTGGGCCGTTTACGTTCTCGACCGAGCGAATAACGTGCAGTTACCGAACTAAATTATACAAGCCATTGCAATTAATTAGTCTTAATAAAAATTATAGGAAGAATTGCAATTATAAGCCGAGCGTTAGAGGTTATATAGAAGTGAAGGGAGGAGACGCGAGGAAAAGTCGAAGGGCTGAATCCCAGTGAGAGGGAGGGTTGCCGGGGTAGTCGACAGAAAAAGTGAGAACGAAAGGAAAAAGAAAAAATAGAAGAAGAAAGGAATAGAGACGGAAGGATTGCGGGGGAGATAGGTAGGTTGGTAGAGAGAGTCTGTGAGAGAGAGAGAGAGAGACAGAGAGACAGAGAGAGAGAGAGAGAGAGAAAGAAAGGAAGGTGAAAGAAAGAGACCGAGGGGTTGGAGGATGAGTCTCCTCGTCGTTGGCGTGGAAGAAAGGATAGTCACGAGCGTATGCGAGAGAGAAGGAGGCCGCACCCCATTCGCGAGAAAACCGAGAGAGAAAAAAGGACGAGTCAAATGCATAGATATAGGCGGGGGCTGGGCGCGCGCCGATCCTCGCGAAGCCGAGAGAAAGAGGGTAGATAAAGAGCGAGATGGATAGACGGGGGGCGCAATCCCGGGCGCCGCTTTAAATGAGTCAGCGTTTTTATGCCCCGCGATGTTGTCAAAGTGCAAACATCGTCCGATAATTTATCATCCAAGGCGCGCGAGCGTCGGCTTGACGTGCATCACGAAAGAAGTGCGCGTCTCTCGCGACGTCGCGGGGCCAACTCCAAGGAAGGTCACCTCGGCCGATCCGCAGCCGAAGATGAAACGATTCACTGCAATAAGATGCAGTCAGGCGACCTTGAAATCTATAATTTTGATAAGGTTTTGGTATGGCCGCCGTATTATTAGAATATGTGACATTGCGCGCGCGTATGTATGTGTGAGAGAGGCAAAGAGAGAGAGAGAGAGAGAGAGAGAGAGAGCGAACGAGTTGGCGAATAAGAAGGGGATGGGGCAAAGATATTTTATTCTACGAATCTCGTGAATTTGATAGAACAAGTACAAGTATGAGAGCTTTGGATTATAGATATTGATGTATCCATGGGTTCTTCATTTGGCTTTGTTGGTCTTATATTACCGGGAATATTATACAGGTTACCATTGGTAAGCCCTATATTCTCGGAAAACCATAGCTATTATTATTGTTTTATTCCTGGAAATGGTAATTGCGGCAGGTATATGATATATAATATAGTTAAATTATATTAATACGTTAATTATCATATGAGTACGCCTATATAAACCAGTCAAATCACTAAAATCATTATGCCTCTAAACCAGTCAAATTGTATTTAAAGGCTATTACAATATAAGTTTTATTTATCAAAACTTATGAGTGTTTTATTAATATTTTCATGTATTTCGTGTTCATTATATTCGCCTGCTTGATATATTTTCACCTATGTAATCAATATTTATAATTTATGTGTAAATTCAACAATAATTTTAATTAATCTTAAAATTTAAAGTAATGGCATGTGACATTACACTTTTTATATGCTGACTAATTGTCCTGTAATATACATCAACAAAAAAAGAGAGAGAGAGAGAGGGGGAGAGAGAGAGAGAGAAAAAAAAAATATATATATATTAGCTCCAAAACCAATTACGCTTGCCATCATTTTGCCCACGACACTGACGATGTCATTAGAAAAATGCATACGTAAATGTTTTGAGTGCATCCTAAAATTGAGGTTGAGATACTCTGTATTTCATTGGCTTTCATTTAACGAGTATGTTTTTATGCATAACAGCAACTAATGAGGAAGCTAATTTCTGAAGTTAAGTGGCTATTTTCCAAGTGAAACCTCATAAAAATCACAAAGTGATTTTGATACGAGAGACAACTACTCATTGGGTACTACTGCATGTAATAGGTAATCAGCCATTGCTGACGAATCGTCCATGTGTACTAATGTATAATTAGCCCTTCGATTTTCACTTGAGATTATTATATCATTACGCAAAGTTCTTTTGCAGTATATTGTCAAGTCAACTAACGAATAAGTACTTTTGACCAAACACTAATTGTATTTTGATACAAATCAATGGATGTGATGACTTGCCTTGAGTACTGAACCCCAAACAAACGCTCATTCTCCGTTTTTCTTGAAAATTATAAAACAAAATTGATATGATGTTATATATTATTTTTAACGAGCCATAGATTGTACGGCGATAATATTAATGTTTAGTGGCTATTTAAATACGATGATGATTTTTTAGAAATAAAAGAGTTATATAAAGTATTGTGATAAAAATGATGTTTTTTTTTTGCGCCAAATCTACAAAAATCTGTTCCTTGAAACATAATGGCTTTAGTATTACTGATAATGATTCTGTATTTGGGTAGTTTAAGATCATTTATTACTTAATTATCATTTCTATTCATCAAGGTAATAGGAAGACGAAATAAATAAGTAATAAATAATGTATGTTTCGGACTGTTTATTGCAAAAATTATAAAATACATTATAAATTAGATATCATTCTCTTACATTACTAATAAAAAATATAATACAAATAATGCTTAATTTTTAGTTCATTCTTTCATATGCGCATGCATAAATGCATGAAACATTATAAAAATATAATAAAAAAAGATCTATAAATTAATCAAATGCATGTTGATAATAAAAGTATTGAAAAGTATTACTGACAATATTAGATTGACATTTAAGATTATTTCCATGTCCTGAGATTCGAATGATCTGAATTTGTAATATTAATATATATAATGCAAAAAAGAACACAATATATATGTATAGGTAATTATCCGGCATCATTTGCATTTATTAGATTAATAAAATCACGTATTACCAAACCAGAAAATAATTCAAATCAAGTTATTCTTTTGGTATAATATTTTATTTTAAATTCCACCTATGTGTATGCGCATGTAAAAGTTAAATGTGCATAATGAAAATTTATCATGTCAGTCTTTTTCCCGTATATCAACTAAAAGCATGTAAATCATTATTTACGTGATTTTATGATAATCGCTTTATACTCTGTGCTTATAAAAGTCGTATCGATAAGCTTATGAAAATTTAAAACTTTAAAAAATTCACTCTAAACATAGGATTATATACAAATAAAGTGGTGAGGTATATTTTACCTTAAATTTAAGTTTGCTCGGATGTCCTAATAACAGTCATATGAATTTTTCAGCTGCCTCTATCCACTTTCTACTTGAATATTTGATAAAGGTGGTATGTGCAAGAGTTGGTATGGTTGGTGTATCTCCTATTTAGAAACAAATAGTTTAGAATCTCGCTATGAGCGATAATAGACTGAAAGGCCAGCGAGTGAAATTTAAAAGCTTAAACCATTTACGCAATTAGTGGGATTTTTTTTATTTAATGCAACAATGTAACAGAAATTTTTAAATCGATCGAGCAGGCCAAAATTATGAATTGTTAAATTAAGTTTACTGTTAAACTTAAAAGTTTTTCTATTATATTACAAAAAATTGTTATTCATTTATTTATTTTTTTTTTTTTTCATTTAACAATGACGAGTAGCTTATTAATGTTGTCATATTAATTTACGAAAAAATATCTCTTTATAAAATAATTTCGTCATTGGCTCGATCATTATTCGTCCCGGGCGTATGGCAAAAATCGCAAACCGAGATTCAGTTCGACTTGATTACAAGTTTCATTAGCGTTGACATAATCTCGCAATGCATTATCAAGTAAGAATTCATAAAGAAAACGTCTCTATTCTAAAAATCTCCGCAATCCAGGTCAGGTATAAAAATCTCCACCAGGTGCTCGAGTCTTTTTATAATAATAATAAGGAAAAGTTCACGGGATGAATGCGTTTCCAAAGAAGGTGAAGCGTTCGCCCCGGTGCTATCTATCTCCTATCGACAGATAAAAAAGCCAAGAAGCCGTTTTCCTCTACCCCCGTCCTTCTACCCGGAGACCACTCCGGAGCGTAACGCCCCTACCCTATTTGTTTATAAGGCGCCGTCGTGGCCATGGTCGGCCGGCAAAAGGTGCCCCTATAAAATGTACGACCCTAGGTGAGGCCACGACTGGGCCCGACGTCGTCGGTTGTCGCGGTTAATACTCCGCAGCCGCTTAGCGCCTTACGCTGGCGACGTCTGGACGTATTGCGGCCTCCTCGACCCATCCGAGCGCCTCCCAAGAATATGCTCCCCGGCCTGACTATCGTGCGCGGCGCGACGGATCCGCAGTAAATTAACGAGAGCATCGTGCGGGAGATGCCGCTTTGCACGCTGGAGCGCCGGCAGCGGCGGCGGCGTCGCGACGGTACTTTTCGTCGCCGGCACGCGCACCACGAGGCCGTAAATCAGCTGCTAGTTACGCCGCCGAGCTGCTGTGAGGAAAAGAAGAAAAAAAGATGAGGATGGAGCGAGAGGAAATCCGATTTGTCGCGTTTTTTCGCACGATTTGCGTCCTTCCCGTTTACTTTTCTGGCACCGATCGCTTCCAGACCTACGCCTTCTTCCTTCTTCTTCTTCTTCTTCTTCTTCTTCTTCTTCTTCTTCTGCTTCTTTTTGCCTGCTTCCTCTTCCTTCCTTTATTTTTAGTTTTGTTTGAGAATGCTGCTGATTCCTCGAGAGATAGCAGCTTCTGGTGCAATCCTTTGATGGCTGTGTAGGTGCTAAGTCTTATCTTCGCATTGTGCTCCCCAGTTTTTCCACTTAGCCGTAAAAATCATTCGTGCAGTACGACAGACTGGAGTATTCCTTTCTTTAGAAAAAAAGCAAAAAAAAAGAAGAACTAAGTTATTTTATGGTAAACGTTGGTCTATATTGAAAATCATTTCAATTTGCTTATGATTGATATTTTAATTCTGGCCACTATCGCCATATCATGACAGATTATACAATTTATAAATGAAAAATTATTTTCTTTTACCTCACTGTATTATCCACTTTTCATATTTTAATTTAATATAACAACAATATTATAATATATGTATGTAGGTCAAATCATATAATTCGGATATTATATAAAGATTCGAAGCAGACCCTTTGACGACTCGATCTATCGCGAGTTGATAAATTTTTTTTTGGTAAGCATGATTACGAAGTTTTATGTTATTAAATAAGGATATCATTTAAATATATATATATATATATATATATATATTAATAAGAATCAATGGGTAGCTCACTCCGTATCAATAATCAACATCAATACTTAATATATATATATATATATATATATATATATATATACTTGTGTATGCGCGAGTGTAACTAGTGGTATGGATCGTATTTTTTTTTTTAGAATTATTTCTTTATAATTACTGTAATTAGTTTTCATAATTCTCTAAAGTAATTCTTTGTGATCAAATAAATAATGAATGACTGTATTGTAAAATGATAATTTAAAATTATAATTACAAATAAATTCGACAATCAGTCAATAATTTAAGCAATCCAATAATTATTTAAAACAAAAATATAAAATAACATTATGTGCTTAATAGGTATTTAATAGAATTGAATTTACATCGTATAAATAGAAAAATGACACTTACTACAGGTGTTACATAATTGAAAATGTAACACTTAATTAACCGATAATACCTAATGTATTAGGTAATCACAATTTAATATGATAGTACGTTTCTGTACTAAATATGGTATAATTCTCATAGATTTAATGATTGTGGTTAAATTGTTGTTCATATTATTTAAATTATAATGTATATAATTAAAGAATGAGCTCATAAAATCGTAAAGGTATTTATTATTATATAGTATTGTAAAAACTAACTTATGTATATGAGAAAGTAAGTACCAACCTTTATTGAAAATATTTCAACAAAAAATTATTATACTTATTCGGTAGCGAATCATTTTTACATAAAATTTGAAAAACACTAAAATATGTTGTATGACTGCGTAAGTACTTGAGTAGTTTAATGGAAAATGCATGATAAATATTATCTACTTATCTGCCTAACTAGTTTTAGCTGGGCGTATCCCTAAATAACATTCATTATGCCATTACGAAAGATTTTTATAGTTTGCAAATTACAAATTTTATAATACTGTACAATGTGCAGATAAGCCGTACAAATATAATGGGCTTAAACATTTATTTAAATTAATGTTAAGATTATTTTCAATTACATGTAATTATTACTCCATTGATAATATACGTATATTTTTATTATTGCTTTTTTAATATTTTGATTTTAATAATAATAATAATAATGATAATAATGATAATAATAATGATGATGATGACGATGATGATGATGATGATGGTGATGATGACGACGACGACGACGACGACGACGACGACGACGACGATGATAATAATTATAATAGAAACAATGATACTGATATGCCTCCTTAGCAGTCTTCAACAATCAAAATATCGACTAACTCTATGACGACAGAAATATTGTTTCTTGCATTGAAATATCAGGCCTAAGTCAATGGTTAAATTCCGATATATTTGTAATAAATTATATTTACATTCGGTTCAAGTAACAAGATTCCTGATTTTTCAATGCAATAACCTAAGGAATACCGTTATTGTATTTGCGGTATATTGCAAGTCAAGGCATACGAACAATGGAATAATAAGAAAAGACGAATCAGTGGCAGCCACACGACAACCAACTACAATATTTTAAAGTGTGTATGCGTTCCCGTAATTACACCGACGCCTGCTAGATATCCCTGCAAGGCTCTTCAAACAATAAAGGAAAAAGAAGGCCAAATGAGGAACGTGGATGCGAGCTCCTGCCGTGCCAGTGGATTGTTTTCTTCGTGATCCACTACTGTCCCATCCATAATCGCCGGGTCACCGAGTAACCGATACTCTCAGCTTAAGCTAATACGTTAATTATGTATGGACAAGCGATAATTTATGGTGGCGTGGTCTCGTCTCGGTAACAGCGATTGTTATTATATCATTATACAGGCCGGGATGGACAAGTCCCAAGTGGCCCCCGTACGTAACTACGCGATCTTATTCCACTCTCGCCGCGAACGTTCCATTATGCCGGTACAAGTTGCGCCGTCGCGCGGCTCTGCTGATTTTGTATTCAGCCAACTTCTATTATAAGATTCAGAACTTTTTGCCGGCTCCCGCCGCGAGTACGGCAGAAGGGCGTCTCCTGCAAGGACGAGAGATAATGGGAGAGGGGTGGATGGTGTGGTTGGGGCGGATGGATGAGGGGGGTGGAAGCGGAGGCGGGACGCAGGGGATGATGCGAAAATGTCAAGAGCCGCGAGAAGGGCTGCGTGGCATTTCAGCTGCCGAAAGTCAAAATAACTTCCGAAACTTTAAATTCCCGCGGGTATAAAAGTGCGCTGCGGCCTTTCTCTCGCTCGCTTTTCTATCGGCATGTGGAAATCTTTCAGACGTTCCAGAGAAAAGTGCGAGGCGGTGGGTGAGTGGGGCGGAGGGGGGGGGTTTGGGGGGGGGGGAGACTGGACGACCAGGCTTCAGTAGTAAGACTTTTTTCCGACACGATAAAAGTGCCACGGCATGACGGACATTTATTTTCCCCGTTGTTTCACGCATTAATTGGATTTTTCTTGATTTCGAAGCGATGCTTTATCCCATAATTCGACGTCGACAGCAGAGTAATTATCATTCAAAGTCATTGTCATTGAAATAGTCACTCTTTTGCTCGTGGTTCTCTTTTTTCTTCTTTCTCTTATTCTTCTTCTTCTTCTTCTTCTTCTTCATTAACGCGTCCTTCAATTTTAAAATACCTTTTGTAGCGGATGTTTGACGACGTTTTTAAATCAATATATTAATGTTTAATGAGAAAAATTCTTTAAATTGTTGACAACATTCAATAGGTATCGTGCATTCGTAGCGAAGGCAATGCGTCAAAATATCTACGTAAATACAAATAAGCTTATTTTAAAATAAACGTTATAATTCACGAATGAAGCGAGACAATGTGTTGTGTGCATTCGTGTGCCATGGGGATATTGTGAAATGAAAGATGAGCGAAGGACGCAGGATTTCGAAAAACCATTCGAATAATTCTCATTGCGTCTCATCGCGCGACGAACGCAACTAGTTCGTAACGCCTAGGCTTCACAACGAAATACATTCCACTTTCACCCTTGGAATAATCTAGGTAAGAAGGAATAAAGCGGCGCGGGGGCCATCGTCGATTAGAATTCCGCGCTCGGCTCCGTCAAGCACGGCACCCCCAAAAGTATCCGTCCCACCCCTGGGCACCCACACCACCCTGACGAGGTTGGCGCGACTCGAGGGCCTGTAGCAACATATGCTTTTATCTAAATTAAACAGTGCCGACGCGATTTTCATTTCCTGGCTGCGAAGGCCGAAGGCCGATCTTATCGTCGGGATAACGCGTCGCGCGCGCGTCCGACTCTCGAGCAAAGCCCCGGGGGTGGCCCCGACTTTGCTTGCCTTGCCTCTTTTCGGCCCGAACCCTCGCTCCCGTCCCCATCCCGCCCCCGGAATCAACCACCCATTTTCACAGCCCTACACCTCCCGCATTTTTACTTTGTAACGTTATAATACATGAAATATTGCGGTTGAATAGATTTGGGTCGATTTGTGGATATCCCATCGAAATTTTGCTGAAAATATTTCGTTGGCAGGTAAGAAATCCGGTAATCATTACCATACGTTACAATAATTCCATGAACAACGAACTTTATCAAATTAGATAGAAATTATTATATTTAAAGATATAATTTCTTTTAGTCATTTGTATTCATATTTTCAGAGGTCATTCATTATTTTCTACCATTACCTCATTGTAGATTAAATTGTATTAAATTTTTTTTATATTATTTTCATCGATTTTGCATAATTTATATCATCTATATAATATAATGTTCCATTATGTTTGCAAAAGTGCAAAAGATATTATATCGATTTGTTTGAAACTATTGATTACCTATCTCAACACGTCAGATAGTTTTTTTTTTTTTTGTCCTCCTGTTAAATTTGATGAAACTCGAACAGGTAGAATACTCAGCTTATTTATTCAGTCGGAGAAGTGTGCAACTAAATGTGAAAAAATCTGAACCTTAATATCATCGTTTATGCGTGCTGGCTTTAATTGTTTTTCATTTAAATTTGATTAAATTGAATTAAATGTGTAATTGATTGTATTTATCTTTAAAAATATATATATATATATATATATATATATATATTTACGAAAATAATTGGAATATATTTAGAAACATAAAGTATTCTATCGTCTGAAATGTTTTATCACATTTACCAGAAGATGTCAAATGTAATGTAATGCAAGAAAATTTTCTGTACGTACAGACGCCTATATAAACTTATAATAATCCGATTATTTGTTCGATAAGATTAAATAAACTTAAAATAGATACTAATATTAAAGGCTTGAGGTAACTGTAAATGTCATAAAACTTTAATTTCAATACGCTACTAGGAACGTATCTAGGAATTATTCCAGTCCTTAAGCAATGGCTACCAAGCCAATTTTCCTATTTCTTAATTTTAAACACAATAAGTACATTACATTATATGTAATAAGCCCATTAATCTTTGAGGCTAAATAATAGAAATTCGGCTAAGATTCGAATAGCGTTTAGAAGATCGTAAATAAAAGTTATCCGTAACTAATACACAGCTACTAGGAAAAGTTTATTCGGTCGAAGGCAAGGAATTCCATTGAACGACAAAAGTTGAAGCTCGTGTGCTTGCTCGGAGCGTCGCCGGAGCACCAAAGAATATAATATCTCCACACACCCCCTCCCCCCCGGCTCTCTCTCTCTCTCTCTCTCTCTCTCTCTCTCTCTCTCTCTCTATATATATATATATATATATATCATTCTCTCATCCTCCATCTTAGATTCGGGTTTAGCTATCATTGTCTCGCTTGTACAAAAGCACCCTCGCAAATCGTAGGCTCTCCTCTTCCCTATGTTACCGCCGCTTAGTGCTTACTATCTCCGCGTATTCCAAGCGATCCACACTGTCTCTCTCTTTCACTCTCTTCTGTCATCGTCGTCGTCGTCGTCGTCGTCGTTGTCGTCGTCGTCATCGTCATCTCCTTCAAGCTTTGGCTCCTCGTCGTCGTCTACGTTGACTCCCCCTTTTCCTTTTGCTCCTGCCACTCTTACTCCCTCGCTCTCTCTCTCTCTCTCTCTCTCTCTCTCTCTCTCTCTCTCTCTCTTTCACTCTTGACGCTGTCAAACTTCAAGATTATATTATATAAAAGCGGCTCGGATATATACCTCATCTCTTCATGAGTTCCATTTTGAAAACCTCAAGAAAGCTGCGGGTGTTTATACACGGATATTATATCTATATGCATGAGACATCTGTTCATTTTGGATTTCTTTTTAGAAGCTCATGATATCGAGGAGTTGTTTTTTAAATATAAAGTCTCGATTGACTAAAATGAACTTTGTCAATGACTAATATTAAATAATTATTTCTTCTAAATATGGATTTATTAAGACAACTGAGCAAAAATTTCATATTTATCCAAGAAAGCTTTTAGCGACCTGGAGATTAATAAATTATAAATACAATAATAACACATAATAATAAATTAATGCATAAAAATTGGATATTTGTCAAAATATTTTGATCGTATCTATTGGTCATTAAATATCTATGTTAATTTTTCAAATTCAAATTTCGATGTAACTAATATTATCATATAAATTATATTGCGAGCTTCTTTGTCGTAGCACTTTGTAATATTTTTGCAGTGTCGGAGTGCTAGGCACATGATTTGTTTGAAAATTTAAGCTTTTACTAAAAGATCAACAAAATAACAAGTGAAAATATCCACTTCAAACTCGTTTACGACAACAGTCGCCAAAAGTAGTTTTTGTGTTTCCCCAAGTAAGCCAAGATTGGCGATCGAATAGTCAATTGTCAACGGACTGACTTTTAACGAGCATCTCGGAAGTAGAAAACGGTCTCGCGGGTATCCGCGAAAGCCCTAGAGGGGAAAATAGCAATGTTCGGTGGGGGCCAAGAACGAATGCGCATATGAGCGCGATGCGGTTATTGATTGCAGGTCTCTGTCATTGACAGACCGTCATGTGTTAGGGCCACGCGATGCCAATGTCTCT
>NW_011948425.1:2702004-2720610 GCF_000503995.2 Ceratosolen solmsi marchali | reverse complement strand
GGATTATAAAATTTTCTTTTAATTATGTTGTTTGTAATGGGAAACCCTTTTACAGATTTGACTGTTATTTTTAAAAATAATTACAGGTACGTTTAAGTAATACTATTATGTTGTTATTTCTTTGTTTACAGCGGAACTTGAGATAACACGAATTTCATTTCTTCTATTTTCATGCTAATAAGGAATTAATTAAATTATTACTTTCTCTACTGAACAAAGTAAGAAAATTATCGTAACGTGAAATGCGAGATTTGTTTAAACAATAACGATGGAAATAAAAATAGTAAAATTATAATTCTTTTTAATTAGTTTCTCTAAAAACAATTGCAATGCATTATTACGCTGTCGGTGCCATATTAGAATTAGCATAATTCAATTGACTGGCTTTATATATAAAGCTGCACAAAAACTTTGAACATAACGGTAAAATTGTTCTAATAACTCCAAAACACATGTCAAAGTATGAATAATGCAATGATCCCAACGATGTTGCAATAAAATCCTGCTCACGGCAGTTCTCCCAACTCTCTCTCTCTCTCTCTCTCTCTCTCTCTCTCTCTCTCTCTCTATCTCTCTATCTCTTTCGGCGACAAACTTCGACATTACCGAATTAGAATCCTGCGTCTGAACGTGAAAGTGTCGCTTCGGTCCAATGGCGCGCGTGTCGAGCGACGTAAAAGTAATTTCGCAAGTTCGTGAGACCGAGTCCGCGAAAAGGGCAATACGGGGAGGACGAAGAAGCGCAATGCTCGGGACGGCGAACCACCATCGAGCCCCCGACGCCGCCGACAGTAGACGTCCAAAGGACAGACAAGTGTGCGGGAGCCCTTTACGCGCTGCCTTGGTGATGGACGCGGGAACCTCCTAACCGAAGCCATACATCATTCAAAGATGGCTGGCCTGCTTTTTCGTGAGCAGCAAAAGGGGGTGGCTGTGACTGAAAACGCCGGGTGAGCGAGTGAGAAAACCGACGTAGCCGTGCAAGGATAAAGTCAGAGTGAGACGACGGCTGGAAGCTAGAAGGGCGGATGGGTTAGGCGATGCGATACGAAGGGAGAGACGCGAAGGGTAGCAGATACTGACACCTTTTGCTTTACATTCAACTTTATCGGCTCTCGGTTGCCAGTTGCTCGCGGGGAAACGAATGAACAGTCGAAGGTGTTAGCCTAAACCAAGAACGGAAACTTGAATATTTAAGATATTAAATGAAAATATTTTCTTTCATAATCAAGTAGAGAAATCGATACATCTTTAATGATATTTTCTCATTCGAAGCAATATCTACTTTATTTTTTCTATTTATTTTTAATCAATTTTACCAAATTCATCGTAATCGAACCATTGCTCAAGACAACTATTTGCTTACACAATTACATCAGTTATATTCCTCTAACCAACCCTTCAAATGTTATTATTCAATTTATATTCTTCTTTTATTTTTTTTTTAACTTTCTCAAAATTTTTAATATTTTATTTATAAGGATTAGGTTTTAAATCTATGTTAAAATAATAGGGAATCCACTTACTTCCCTTTTACATTTTTCAATCACAGAAGCATTACAGTTATTAATTGAGAAAAGTATCATAACAATAGAAAACAATTATGATTATAATGTATTAAAATGTTATAAAAGTAAATAAATCACCGCTTACGTTGTCTTTGACTGTTACCTAACTCATATTGCAATAAAGATAATATGAAGCGTATGAAGCGTAAATGGCAAGTTGAGTGAAAAAATTGAAGCAAAAATACTTACTTTTAAAAGTATTGACAATACCTGTTAAATTAGCGTGACTAAAATAAAGAAGGCGCGCTATTCATGGGTGAGAGATAAGAAAGAAAGGAAGCGATGGCGCAAAAAAAAAACAAAAGAAAGGCGAATAGAAGAGGCCAGTAGTGGGAGGACCGAGGAGTAGATCGAAACAGGGAATGCAAGGAGTGACAGGCGATTCTGTTTCTTCGCGTTTTACCCATGTGACTATCCTAGCGCGACTAGATCCGTTTACGCCCTTATGGATACGCGTGATCAACGACATATCAATCTCAAGTAATGTCACAACCTTGTACAGAGAGAGCCTCGTCGAGGTCGAGGCCTGCCGCTGCCCGCCTGCGAAAAAATGAGGCTCCCATCTCGAAATCCTATTTGTTCGCATTCGAGGGGCTTGCGGGGGCAGGACGAGGTTGAGGATGTGGCGGTGAAGGGAACAGGGGAAGGGGGATGACGGCGAAAAAAGGGTGGCACGAAGGATCTAATAAGCACGGTACTATGGAACTCTCGTGCACGAAGAAGACTACAAAAAAGTGCGCTCGTACTATGGCTCGCTGTCTTTTTCTTGCACCTACACACACACACACACACACACACACACACACACACACACACAAATACACAAACACACAAAATTTTCTTACATTGTAAAGTTGTAAAGTAATTGCGTTTTTACGTATGAGTTTATAATTCGAGTCCGTAGGAGAAAATCATTCTAGAAATTAACACCTGACCGTGCATTAATATAGAAAGAATAAATTGATTTTAAATTTTCACCTGTAAAATTTTGAATTTATTAATTTTTAATTTAATCAAGAGTTTTCATTGTCACTGTCAAGTTTTTAGACTTGGAATTGAAATTTTGGACGAGAATCGATAGATTTGTCAACGCAATGTATCATCGTTGCTGGGCTAATGAGGTGGAAAAATCGATCTCTCTCTCTCTCTCTATTATATAAATATTTACAAGCATATCTTAAGATCATTATTCAACAATCCCGAAATAATATTTGATACTAATGATAAAACTGGGAACAGCTTCATGGCCTGGCTTTCAAATTATTTTCAATTACATCCTCTCCTAAAGCAAATTAATTCTAATAATTATTTTTCAATTGTCAATAATCGAGTGGAATAATGCCTTTATTCGACAAATATCCTTTGGTGCAGTATTTTATTTTTAGAAATATTATGCAAATATATATATGCAGATTTAAATGATATTCCATGTCCAGGCAATTAGCCTATAATTTATGCACAAAATCAGTAGAATTTTTTTATCCTCAAAGAATATATTCAAGCTCGACAATGATTCTTGAAGAAAAACAAAAAAAAAAACTTTCTATTCTATAAATTTAGTTATCGATATGTTGAACAAACTATGATATGCATAGCACGCCTGATGATTACAAACAATTAGAAATTAACATTAACAAACTGCCGGCATTTATGAACGAGGCGAGGGGTGTTTATGCGTGAAATAGGCACGAATTAAAGAAAGGGGCGATTAAATTTTACAAGCAAAGGTGAGTTTCAAGTAATGCCCACAAGTGGCACTGTAGACATTAGAATATCAAATACTTTTCCACTCGTTCTACAAATTACGAAAATACCAGATTAATATTACCACGGCAATAATACAATTGTTAAAATAATTATATCCAGCAAGGAAGATATGAGTTTCAAATGTTCACGCATCAACAAAGGATGACGCTGCGGTTTAGCGATAAACCTTTTAATAATAATGCCTCAATGTCCAAATTAAAAGACATTAATTACAATATAAACAAAATAATAAACATCCATGGCCGGCGCTCTAATGCAGAATTATTATGTTAGGAAGTACTTTGCTTTGGTATACAGGACCGGCCGCCTTTCACGGAAACAACCCGCGGTGGGCGAGCGAACAACCTCGGGTGAGAATAAAATAAGCGATGGATAAAAGCGCGCGCCGGAATATATTCAAGCGCTACGTAATTCCGACGCCGCGCGGAATATATTTTTTGCACGTCACTCACTTCAGCACGTGGCGCACAGATCGATCGAAAAACGTCCGCGCTTTCATGTCTGGGCTTGTATGGGTATACGTGTTATCCCTCAATCCGCCCTCCCGCCGCCTCGCCCCACTGTCAACCCGGTGAAGCCCGGGCCCCTAGCCACCCACTCACGCCAACCGACGCTCGCTATCTATCCGTCTGTCTCTCTTGTCGAAAGATGTATAAATAAGAGGCTCATCCTGACCCTTACACAGTCCAAGGACTTAAATTCTTATGTAAATATAGCTTGATAACCGATAGTAGTATCGGATTAAAAACATGTCTGGCGAATACGAGATTTAAGAGGTATGTTAAATCGAAATTTTATTAATGTTTTATATTATGATTAAAATCGTTGACAAATGAGAATTTTAGAACTTTGCAATTCCCCCCCCCCCCCCCCCCCCCCCCCCCCCCCCCCCCCCCCCCCCCCCCCCCCCCCCCCCCACTCGCTCTCTCTCTCTCTCTCTGTCTCTCTCTCTGTCTCGCATAAATTCCCCTCGTAACAACCTGAAAAGTTCTTTTAATTTCCAATAATGCTTTTAAATTTTTTTTATAATACACCTGACTGTTAAGCTTTTCTAACGGTAAATACCATTGTCATGGATGAGAATTCTCGATTCTAAACACCAAATACGTAGTAGTAAAATGGCAGGCGCATAGGCATTACGAAATATATATATATATATATATATATATATATATACATAAGCACGGTAATTAGGATTAGTAAAGTTACAGCAAAGTGGAAATCGACAGTCTGCAGTTATGCCTTAGGGACTAAGTTTCTGAATTGTTTATGATCATGTGCGTTAGCGCTTTGTTTCCGTTTCTGTGAATACTTTATTTTTTGTATTGAATTTTAATTATTGTTACATGTTACTGCATGTAGAAAAAAGTCCTTCCTATTTATTAGGCTCTGTCTGCTATTTAGCTCATAACAATATTACAAAAAGAAGAATTCTTTCATTATAAAATATATGTAATAAATGTAATCTCTAACGTATAATTATTTATATCTTTTACTATAGTTCCGCTTATACGATCCATTGGCATAATCAAATAAGCATAATTATAATTTGAATAAATCGTTACGTTGTTATCTTTGTTGGCATTGACTTGGTTAACTTTTAAAAATAGTTAGCATTGTATTTGCTGGCAATTGAATTCACCTTATATTAATTTTATAATTCTAATGTGTGTGCGTGCGTGGGTATTTTATTTTTGTAATTCAGCGACAACATTGCACATTCAACTTAAATGGTAATACATGATTCTTAGAATATAATTCAATAGAATTTTACATAATTTTCCTCAAAATACTAAACAAAAGAAGAAGAAAAAATGCAATGTTAAAACATACATTAACAATGTACATTGTTTTAATTCAAGTACATTATTGTAAATGAATTATAATATTTATAATATTTCTAGATATATCGTTATAAAAATCTTTCATAGAAAATGTGAATACCACAATATAAGGGTTATTTGTTATTTGTTTAATAGGTATTTACATTTTGTTTCTGTGTTAAATAAATTTGACAGCGCACTCTGTAATCCGAGAAAACAAACTAAATGTAATTTCACCTTGGGTAAATGAGTTTTCCAGGACGATAGCTACATTATCGACTGACATTTCCTATAAAAATCAATACCCGAAGTGCAAGTCACCGGCTCATTTGATGACCTATTCGAACGAACACGTTGAAACACGCATGGACATATCTGCTTTTCACTTGAAGTAAATAATCAAAAATATTATAGCCTTAAATATAATTCGTAAAAGCGGAAATCCTAGGAAGGATTAGCTCAAGTTTAAATAATTACAAGATGATTAATAATCGAGGGCAGGTGAAAGTAGCCTGACGATTCCGACAGGAGAACGACAAGAACGAGACGGGCGAGTGATATAAAATTCTCGGAAATTTAATTAAATAGGAAGGGGCGAGGGTACGGTTGAAGAAGCTTTGCGTTCTAGGAGAGAATAATAGGGAGAAAAGCATGGCATTATTAATATAATTCTAGCCCACCAAGCTTCCATATTTTCATTCCTGTCCCTACACTGAATTTCTCACCCGCGTAACTTCTGCTTCCTATTTCTTTTTTATTTTCTCCATATAAATATATAAATGCAGATAGAGAGAGAGAGAGAGAGAGAGAGAGAGAGAGAGAGAGAGAGAAACGAACACGCCATAAATACGCACGCATGCACCCGCGCGAACACAAATACAAATACAATTACGTATGTACGAGCTTATGCTGAACAACATATACACGAGGGTTAATAATCAGCCGTTGGTGTACCGACGTATGTGTGTGCGTATGTTTAATCAACAATAATAATTTGATTTTCATTCCCGTAGGAAAAAAAAAAGAAATTAAATAAGGAAAGATCTTTAACGAGTCGCAACGGGGTAAAAAATGATGATATTTATTCAAATCTTGGCGCTGACTTTGATGCTTAATGTTTGAGGCAAAAGTTAATAAGTTAAATAAAATAAAGGTCGGGCAGTTCAAATCGCGTGTATAAATTACGCTAATTAAGTCACAATCTAGCCACGATTGGCCGAGCATTTCTTTGTAACATTTAATAAATCAAAAACAGGCACCTATTCCTCAATGTTCGTTCAATCCGTATATTTACCATACACTTGGAGGCGAGCATCAAAGATTTGAAGGCGAATGTGTCAAAATTGAAAAATCGCCTTCCGTTAAGAGAGAGAGAGAGAGAGATCTCTTCGGCTTCTTTTCGGCATCGAGAGTAGAGAGCGCATGGCCTCGCATTTAATATGGGGGGCTCTAAAACAAATGGTTATGTTTTTATAAAGACAATAACGTTCGTCTATCTATCACACGTCCGCGTAATATAGCTGCGTATATAGCGTGTGCCCATCGGATGTAATATTGAAATTTTATTTTTTTTCCCTCATCTGCTCTTCCCGCTTGGCCTCTCCGCGCCCCGCCGAGTCTTTCGTAATACGAAAGTTATTTATGAAACGTATAGCCCAGCCAATATGGGGTGTCGGGATGGGAACTCGGGGCTTCGTCTCTGATGTCCAGGAGAAAAGATACGATAGGACGTGATACTATGTGATACCATGCGATGGCTGTAGGATGATCAGCATCCCGACAACATTCCTGTTACTTATGCAATTCGCTACAAGATTTCACCGCATTATTAACAATTTGCATATGACGAGGTGAGCTTTATAAGTGAAAAAATAAATAAATAAATAAATAAATAAATAAATAAATAAATAATAAATAAAAAAAACTAAACAAAAGAAAAATTGTTCGACACAGCTACTTTTATTATGCTCTTATTATGGCAATTATAACGAATAAATAATTCAAGCAACATTTTGCCATTGTATAATAACTCTTAACATAATATCGACATTATTCAGTCCATACAATCTTTTACTTTTCGATCTAATCATTCATCACGAAAGTATTCCTTATTTAACGTAAAGCCACTCAGAAGGATATTGAATAATCGAGCTTTAAAGAATTTAACTTTAAAATAAACCCATAATTTTAAGGGACGACCATCGAGTGTTTGATCAATGGTAGTTCATCTGTCATCGAAAAGACACTTATACACTGTTCAAAGCACGAAAGCAGTAAACGTTTTAAAAATATTACAAATGATAATTTAAAATTCTCCCAGACCTTCAAAAATTTGATTAATATTCAACTCATATAACGTAACGAAGTTAATATTCTGCATTGGAAAATATTGTCGGTAATAATTAGACGCGAAATGCCATCTCCAACGATAGGATCAGCAATTATTTAACAATTATCAATATTAAAACTCTAACGTGCTAGCTACCAATTCTTTTAATTACGATTAAACGTCACTCTACTCTGCTAACACTAAACTCTGTGAATTTTTCATTAAAATATTGTAAAAATATTGTAAAAATCAGCTGACAATTAGCTTATAGAATGGAGAGATCAGGCAATTCGGAGGGCGTTGGAATGACCTTAATAATAAGGCTCCAGTCGAGAGTCTTTAGTTCGCGGACCTTGAGATAGGCCACTGAATTCAAAGTTAAATATCATCGGATAATCCGATCGATTAATTTGGTAACTCATTGGCGCTACCCAAAATTTGTATCCACTCATCCGGAAAAAAATCATCGGAAATTATTGGCGGAGGGAGGCTCAGTGGTGCGCTGCGGCGCAGTCATGGCTGTACATTACACGAGCGCAACAAAGCGCCAGCTGTTCCCCGCTTGAGCGCAGTATTCGATTGTCCCGCTTCTTCATGATTGATGATAGTTTCGGGGTAGCTGCTGCCGTTGCCGCCATTGCCGCCATTGCCGCTGTCGCTGCCGCTGCCGCTGCCACTGCCGTCGCCGTCTTGACTTGTGTCAATGCTCCCTGTTTTTTCCTTCTTCATTCGTGCGTCCGATAAATTCGTCGATTTCCCAATGTATGATAGAGACGGACGTGCGTGTTCGCGTGTTTGTTTGTGTGCGTGTGTGCTCATGCGTGCGCGCGAGATGAGAGAGAGAGAGAGCGAGAGAGAGAGGGATGGCGAGCGTGAGCGGAGGGAAGAGTCTAGGTGCGTGAATAGGAAAGAAACGAGAGGAGCTTTTTCCCCAAGAATTTCTATGTCAAGTTGAATTTTTCACGAGCGCGGAGTGCGTGCGAGAACGACGACGAAATTGCATCTCGAAATCTTTACCTGATTTCCAGCAAATATTTAGATTTCCACGAAGCGCCTCCTTACAGTCACATTGCCAGTTATGCTTATTAGCGATCTATCTTATCTAATCGTGTCTCCCATACATTTAGATCTTAATTGCAATTGCTTTCAAGTATCGCTACTTTCACGCATTTTGTTTACAGTTAGTAAACGCAGTTTACAGAATAATGTAGGAATGGATCAAATAGAAAACTATCGCGAGTGATGATTATTGAGCATGAAACAAACGTTATCAAATGGCGTTTATTATAAGTTGGCTGAAATATTCATTCGGCATAAATTTTAATAACATCAACTATTCGTCGATTTTCCGAAAATAATTGTCGGTAGATAGTAAATTGAAACAGATATTCGTGAACTATGACTTACGACGAATGTACGAGAAGTATGACTAAACTACTGCAACATTATCCTACCAAACTTTATCGATATTTCTTTTCGCCATTTACCGTCTGCAATGAACAAGAAAAGTAAACCGTCAGCTTTCAACACAGACACATTCATCTTCGCCTTTTACATAATATTTTTGATACTTTACTTTATCCATCTATATATATTCGATAAATAGCGTGCATAATTGCACTCTTGTTTATTTTTTAAAATCCGAAACGCTCGGAATGCTACGGGTTGCTTAATTTTAGCACACTTCCAATAAAATAATGTATACGCAACTATAAAAAGGAATAAGCACTTCTCATCCCATCTAAATATAACAAAACGAAAATTATCGAAAGGTCGATGTCCTCCGAAATGAAATAAAATAAAACAAATGCCAGGCGTACATTCAATTTAAATGTAAGTGATTCCATTTTTAGTTTTGCATCCAGCTACCAATAAAGATACTCCCGCACATATCACCTTAAGCGAGATAGACCCACGCGAGTTGGTACATATATAGAGATGATGACATACCGTCGGCGAACCTAAGACGTGCGCATACGGGCAGGCAACGGCCGTTCGCCTTCGGTTCCCATTCGGCACGTTTCTTCCCAGTCGTTTTCCTCCCGAGCGATAACATTATATTGTCGAGGACATACTTGCACGACGATATCTCCGACTCAGTCCCTCCCTTTCCCCCTATCTTCCTTTATTTCCTTATATTTCTCGAGCGCGAGTGCTTTCCTCGGTCGCGCTTCCTTTTTCCTGGGTATCGCCAGTACTTTCTCAAAGCGAGTCGTCGTCATTAGAGCTACGAGATTTCATATATTAAACTATCTTTACTCTGCAGCCTGCAGAAATTTTTATCCGCTAAATTGGCCGATGGGGCCAAAGAGCGAATAAGAGAGCCAGAACGAGAAAGCGAGCGAGAGAGATAAGATATTACGCTTGCATACTAACGCTATTTAAAAATGAAAAATGTTGAATTACTTTACCCTTTATTTAATATCATCATTTATTTTGCATGAAATAGTTTACTTAATTTATGTATAAATTATTTCCACCTCGATATTCTATATTTCACTTTAGTAATTATAATATATATATATATATATATATATATATATATATATATATATAAAAATACTACATTATGGAACTAAACATCAAAAGAATATTTTTAGGCATTATAAAAAGTTTTTTTCTTCAACATTTGACCATTTAGTCAGTAGATTTACGTTAAATGCCGATATTCACTAATCAATCGAATTAATTATTTTTCACAGATAAGGAAAGACTATTATTTACTACAATAGAACGATAAAATAGTGTATCGATCTAACTTCTTGTGTGACGTTAAGAATGATAAGAATCTAAGTATCCGCTGAATCTTTAATTTTTACATATTTGATAGAGTATTTTATATGTAGAAACGTGCCTAGAAAGCAAATTAGATTAACGATTCAATAAAATTATTTATTTTTATTGAATTAATCTTTTATAAGGGTGAATTAGATGCATACTTAATTACCAAAAGAAATATCATCTATTTAACACAATATTTAATTGTAATCCAAAGCAACTTTGTTTTATTAACATCAAATGTTAATTTAATTAAATAGATAATTAAATTTTACATTAATATTAATTTTAAATAGAAAAACTTATTACCCAATAAATGAGGCCATATATCCAACAAGCCGTTTGATTATGATAATGAAATATCTATATATATATATATATATATAGAGAGAGAGAGAGAGAGAGAGAGAGAGACAGACAGAGAATTTTTTAGTTTGGTTTCGCGATACTAGTTAACCACCACGTATTTTCCAATTAACCCAAAACAGTTCCGAAAGCAACACCGACGCTGTCTCCACTAGCACGAGAACAAAAGGCCAATTAAAATAAAACTTGGATTAACTCGCAGGCCTACCTCGAGTTCAATCAGCTTTGTCGACTTTCCCACGGCGTCCATCCGAACGAGCCTCTCGCACCTCATCAGGCCACCTTCTACTCTCGTGGTCTCCGTAAACTTCCGACACTCCCGTGGGCATAATGCGCGAGGCAAACTGTTGAACTCTGGCGCCCAGCATCGGGGCCAGCCTACGGCCTCGCACTCGCCCTCGACCGAGCGACTTGTCAGCAATGCCGAGAGGGGCATAAAACGATATATATATATATATATATATATACAAGCTTTGCCTTACCTGGAGCTGGCCTCATAAATCATTTCCCCGCGCCCAGCATCCCCTCGTGCAGAACTGCGTGACGAGGCCGGGGAGCGAGCAGTGCGCGCCGGCGGGCACAGTAACGCGACACTCCGACCGGCCAACATCCATCCACCTGGAGTTCCCCCTCGCGGCGGTCGCGATGAGGACAGATGGAGAGCCGACACCCCGGCTGTCGGCTCCCTCCGCTCACGGCTCCGTCGGCCCTGCCTCGCGGGAGTGCCTGCCAAGGGTCTTCCTCGCTCCTTCTCGGTGCCCAAACCTCGCCCTCGTCAACGCGATCCGAGCACCGTTCCGCGTCAATGGTCGTGTGTATTAATGGTGCTGCGAGTGCCGGTGCTTCGCTTCTTAAAGGAAGTAATAATCGGATTTGGCTTGGCTTGGCTCGCTCGTCGTGCTCGATGATTTATCGAAGATTTTGAGGTCGAGAGCTTCGGTGATTTAACGCGCACATTGATAAAGGTAAAGATCGTTACATTATTGTGTTTTTACGAGTTGCCTTCGTTAAATATTCGTCTTGCCTCTCAATTATTAGTTGCTGCTCTACCGTTGGCTACATCCCAAAATCAGTGCAATCAGTGCATATGCATATTGCGAGTTGAAAATTATTTCGTCCAATGGGATTGACCGGCAGTATTAATGGCGCGATCCAACAAACTTCTGAATTCAAAGAGATTTGAAGGCTGCCATTGGGTATCTTATTATCATAATTAAACGAGCTTGTAGAATCGAATACTTATTCTGACGAAAGGACAATTTTATTCGCTAAGCTCTCGATTAGTAAGGGTTCAAATTAAATATAATAGTTAATATAATCAAAGTACACGGAACTTCCCGAGGTTAAAGTCATGTTATGATAATCCTTGCATCCTATTAAAATCTGTTTACACAATTTTTATGCAACATGCATAAGCAGTCATTAGTGTCAATAATAACCGGCACGGTTTGATAGAAGAAAAAAATTGACAATTATGAATAAATGGCAAATTTCAATAATTTATTTGATGCAAATGACTTTATCGCCTAAAAAACGATATTATTGCAATGCGAGAAACTTACCTCTCTCAACAATTCTCTTTACTCTTGTTGTTTTGACAAAAAAAAAAAAAACAGTTAAAGATCGACAAAGCCGTTAAAGAGTATCGAAGGATATGTGTTTGGATTATGTGAAATAATTCGTGCGTACGCGTTTCGTCGTAAATCGCCCGATCAAATGACTAGAGTAGGAGGGTTGCTAGCGGGGGACGCACCGGGGATCGGGAAATCTCACGATACGAATCCCCCGCGGGAAAGTTAGGCAAAAGCCGCGAGTGAAATCCTCGGGAAATGTCTCGTTGGGCATCCTTCGATCTGGCTGCGAAATAACCGCTCGTTTCGTTGTTTCGTTCAAGGTCGCGCGCGAGCGGGTCCATAACCCCCATGGAGCTTGGGGGCGGAAGGGGAGGCCGTAAATTTCAAGGCTCTTCGCAGATTCAAAACGATCCCATTCCATAGTGGTTCGACTTGTCAGTGGTTAGTAGTGCCGCGGCTCGCTTTTCGTGTAGATCAGCAGTCACGAGAAAGTTTCGCCGGACCTCGACGTCATGGGCAAGTCCATTGGTCATTTGGTGCCTCGGTGAAAATTCCACGTACGACAGCGCAACGATCCGTCAGTGGGACGGACAATAGTTAGGGGGATGCAGTAGTTGTTTATTTCGTGTATATAGAACACATTGAACTTGTTTCCCTTCTGTATGCAATAAGTCGTTAGTTGCTTGTTTGACTTTTTAATTGACTATACTTTTCACCGCGCCAATTAATTTATCGGCAGCTCTCATGACGACGGATAATAAATAATTGTTTACCTAAAGTGATAAATGGCGAGTCAAAATAATCGTGTTTATTCTTAAGATGGTGCCATCTGTTATAATTCTATGGTATTTGCGTGGTGAGAGGTTAAGACCCAAGATGGCGCCATGCGAACGAACTGTCATTTCACTCGCGCCTTTGCCAATACGACAGCAGTAAGACTTTTTTTCTCCTAGTAGAGCGGTGTTGTGCAGAATCCTTCGCCATTATAGCATAATTATTAGATTAAAGATTGTTGAGTCTCTTATACATAATGCTTTTGTAAAGGCATGAATTAGCGATGGAGAATCGAATGAAACGAGCCTGATTTCGTTCAATGTTTATTATGAAGGTCCAATTCATCGGCCACTTTCATCAATCTCGTCAACGTTGATTAAACTGTACATTTAAAGTGACACCTGACAATGACGGCAAGGAGTGGCGAATGTAAAATGCCAGCGCATTAAAGGACTCCCGATCGGAATTTCCTTTCCACTTAAGTGTCCTCGTTGCCTTATGAACTTTCGTCTCTGGTAATCCACGGCGCGCTCGTCATTTCCAACGTGATGATCGGAGGGACGAACGCTTCTATCGGTCAGGTCGCGACATAAACTGCAGCCATTTTGTATAGATTGCAATGTATTGATCGCCGTCGCCAAGGGCAAGTTTCGTAGCCGACAGGCACAACCGGCATTATAGTCTTCGTATCAGAATGACAAGCGGACAGACAGGCAGGCAGATGGAATCGCAACTCTGCCACCCCACGCACCAACCACCTTCTCTCTCACTCTCCCTGTGTTGATCTTGTTTCCACCCCTTTTTAGCACACCCCCCCCTCCCCCTCCTTACCGTAAGAGCACCGTCCCTTTAGCGAAGTTTCCCCTCGCGATATACTCAACCGCCTTCAATTCGCTCGCGCCATTCCTGCCAACCCCTCGCGTACTTGCCTTTTATCCATATTCCGCGGCACTGCGTTTCTGGTGCCGCCTCTTATTGAACGTATACAAATGTCTGTGTGACGACAGACATACAGAGCCGATAATCTCCTTCTCAGTTGTATTTCCGGCGTTATTTTTAATTAAAATCCGGACGTCTCTTGTGATTGATCCAGCATCTTGTTGCCATGTCGCAGACTCGCTCATAATACATTTTCCACTAGCGCCTAACTTTATCAACATTACGTATATCAATTTTCTATCGTTCGGTTAAGGGCGTAAGGGATGAAAAGGACAATTTTCTCTCGCCACTCGAGTTCTCGAATTATCATACTTTTCAAGGGGCGCATTTCAAACTTTGCATAAACAGATCTCGAGTAAAAATGTAAAGAGCACTTTTAGTCATATTTTTCCTATTTGTTGAAAAGGAAGGGGACAAAGTTTTGTAGGAAAAGTTGCAAGAGTTTGTAGTAATTCTATGTAAATGGCTTTGCGAAGTGTTATTATATTTTTAGAAAGATATAAAATATTTATAGTAAACATTTTATAATATATAAAGCATATGTTAATCGAATAAATGCTTATTTAACAAATGAAAAGAATTTTATGAACATTAGTTTTTACTTTATTGTATGGAAATTCCAAGTAATCGAATATATAGTCGTGAAATATATTAATTTTTCTCCTTAAACATGATGTTTGCTATCTTCATAACGAATGTCTGCCTTTGTAAGAAATTCATTTCATACTGTTTATTACTATCAGAAAGATAATTACTTGGTAATGTAGATTTACATAATCGATTGTCATTCTATTCCATATGTAGTCAGTCAAATTCGTCTGCAATAATTGAAATGAATAATTTTTCTTGTACACGGATACTATCCTTTGCTGAAAGAGTACGCCAATTAATTCAACTTGAAATACACCAAAGTTAAATGTTAAAAATGCTTGTCACTTTTATATAGCCTTGTGAATAAATTTTCATCTTACATTTATTAATCATTAAATACAATTAACGCATTTATTTTTATCAATATTGTAATTGTCGAATAATTTTAACAATTTTTTCTAATTCAAAATCAATTTGCATATAATTGAATATTCGTAACGCTTCACTAATTCGCGACTCAAAATATTTTGTCATCTCGTTAAATTAAAAATAGTTAAAACATTTAATTATCATTCGTGTCCTATAAAACAACATAATTATATTAAATTACGTATTATCTAATGAATATATATATTGAATATTAAAAGTGGCACATACAATAATTTATCCTTCAAATATCCAAAAAATATCTGTACATATTGAATTTTCCACTCCAGGCGATGAGGTTGAAGACAGTATGCTAACTGAGATCCACGAGCATGTCTAACTAATTATTAGCATCACGTGCACGTCTTGTTGTCCATTGTCGGATGTGAAGATAGACAGATAGAGTAAAGAGACATCGATAAATAACCGCGGGGAAGGGGTGCCAACGAGAGAGAGAGAGAGAGAGAGAGAGAGAGAGAGAGAGAGAGAGAGTAACGACTGTTTCCTGTTGCACAATCTTTCCACAGCAACAGCCTTCACCATCTATGTGGAAATTTCGCACGTATTCACATTTGTCGTAACAATATTCTTCTGAAAATTTCCCAGAGCCAGAGTAAATCCTGACAATGTTTAAGCCAGTAATAGCTTCTTTGACTTGTCGATTTATATGAATTTACATTGTCTGGTAAAAGCTATTGTGTATTTTAATAAAGAATTATTTTTACGATGAAAAAGTGGTAAACTTTAAGGCTTCTGGAGAGTGTTTTCGATAAATATCGTTTAATAAAAATGCCTCTAATTAATTTTAATGAAAATGCTTTTACTTTATGAGAAAAATGAATTAATAGCAGACTTATAATTTATTAGTTTATAGTTAATTTCTTCAACACATGTATTATGATTATAAACAAAAAAAAAAAAAAAAAAATTCCAATTAGATTATATATAACATACATTAAAATATTATATTTTATCCTTTCAGACTAATGTAATGCATTTGAAACTGATTAAAACTGTCAATTCTAGATATTGATTAAATTAATTGTTCTTATGATTACTAAAATTATAGGAATTTGATGAATTTCGTAATTCAATGTCCAAAAATTCTCTCTTATTCCACATTTTCCCTTTCAATAAAAATATCCTTATAAACATATTGAATATCTCAATTCCGTAAAGTATTATCGTTTGAGTCCAGATCATATTCTGATATTATACAATCTTTAAAAGTCACAATCGTTAAATTTTATTAAGTTAATGTTATAAACGATATGAATGGCATACTCTTATCCCTTCACCCTCATTATCCTTTCTTTTCGTAGCGATATTTGTGCCCTGTGATTGAATAAATATCCAACGATTCAATATTTTGCAAATATAATTGGAAAGATAGCATCAAATGTTTTCATATCACGTATTAATGTACAATATTGTTATCATAGATTTTGTAATGTTACTTTGATAATATGTGCTTGTAACAAATAAGCTAATACTTACTTTTATTCTCTTTATATTATGATAACATTATATTTAATATGCACGTGCACGCATAATAAGAGCATAAATTAATATAACCAGGTTATAACTTTAAATAAATTGTTATTAATAAAAATGACCATCTATCTTCTCTTGAAAATTACGATTTAATGGATCAAAGTAAATGATAAGTAATAAAACAATTAATTAACTGAATTTAAGATTTTGTCGTTGGAATCTAAGAACGTAATTTTCAAATATCAAAGACTTATTCTCAAACATTTAGAGATCAATAAAAGTCCAGTACGTAGTCATAATAGAATAAACAAGTTTTTGTAAATATATATATATATATATATATATATATATAATATACATATATATTCAGTTTGTTATATCTTGATGTCGCATTTGTTTACGATAAATCAAGCGAATAAAAGTTTTAATTGAAAATAACACACGTGATCGAGCTTTTTATGCAAGAATATATATTTTAAGACACATGGCTGGATTGTTCTGGATTAAGCAACAACACGAATTCGAAGCAAAATATTCTTTTACATCGCACGACTCTGACACATTACGCTTAGTAGCTACACGAAGAATTATAATAGAAATAAGTATTTTCCATCCGGTGCTTTTCGTTCGGCCGTTCTCAAGAAAAATGTCCTTCTATTTCGATAGTTACGCGCAAGGACTTTTCGTTCACGTATACTTGCTGCTGAGCACACACCTTTACTTACATACGAATTTTCTGCTCTTGTCCGGACCACCTTGTATCTGCCGAAGGGATAAAAAGCGCCCGGAGTTCGAGGGTCGGACTGACCGACTGAGAGTGTGTGAGCAAGCGAGCGAGAAAGAGTGAGAGAGCGGGGGGGGGAGGAGTAGAGTGAGAAAGAGGAGTGAGTCACAGAGTCAGAAGTTGCCTAAGGAAATATGACGGAGCTGGAAGAGGAACGATTCTCGCAAGTCAAGATGCCCGCAATAGTATTATAGAGCCCGTGAGATTGAAAGAGAAACAGGGAAGAGAGAGGGAGAGAGGTTTGACCTTTGGCTTTCTATGGAACTACCCTGTGGCCCTGTTGTGGACCACCCTATTCGTGAAAATTCCCCACGGGAGCTGCGTCAACGTCCGGGAATCGTTCTCCTCGCTCCCATTCGCCTACTTTTTCCTTTCCACCACTGTACTTTTACTTTGTCATTACCTTTCCCCGTCCTCTTCGTCTTGTTATCTCTCTTTTGCACATTTTCCCTCTTACCGCACCTTTTGACAGTCACCATGGCATTGGCACTTTAAACGATACTTACTTCCACTTTGAGCATTGAATAATATTATGGCGATTAACGTTCAAATATTTATCGCAAACTTCGTAAGAGCTGATTATGATTATAATTTTTATTCGCATGGCAATGTCCTTGTATTGATAATACGAGAATAACGAGCAATAGTTTGAAATATTATTAGACGTGCAAATCAACCGATTCTTATAAGTGAAAGATTTTCAAATATATGCATCCTCCATTTTACAAGTTATTCATCATATTAAATTAAAATTCACCCAATATACGTAAGGCGTACATCCGCTACTGTAATCCCTAATCTTGTTAAATATTTTCATTGTTAATCAACTCGGAATAAAAGAGAAGATAATGCTAGTCTATCAATTTTATTTGGCGTATTCGTCGGGTAGTTTTAGTCTTGAGAATCTCAACGTCGTTACCATAATGCGTAAGCCTAGGAAATACATATTGTTATTATATGAAATTAATATTTTCGTCGCGCAGAAAGAGGAAAAAATGAGATGAAATTCCGAAGAGTAGTTGAAGTGTGACGTTCGCGTCAGTCCTCTCTCTTATACATTAAGAGGATGCACTTGCAGCGTTGGCTTTGCGAGTCTCTGCACTGAGAACAACGACGACAGCCAACCACCACACCTACGAGACGTAACTCACTATCTTCGCTTGTTTACTCACTTACTCTCTCTCTCTCTCTCTCTCTCTCTCTCTCTCTCTCTCTCTCTTCCATTCTTCGAGTCTCTTGTCGAGCAGTCCGTGATTTATGACTTGCATTAATGGCTCTCGACAGCTATCGCGAGGATTGCGCTCTACGTGTGTTGATGCAAACATACATGTATACGCCGGGAATGAGCGGATAATCCATCGAATTCTTATGAATCTATGCGTGCGTCGTGTAT
>NW_011948425.1:2676619-2701987 GCF_000503995.2 Ceratosolen solmsi marchali | reverse complement strand
CTGGCAATTACTGTTGTTGTGGATCCTTTTGTGCGGATCTTACCATCATGTCCATAGCTCCGAATATTCTTTTCGAAAAGGGTATTAATGTTAATATAATTCATTACTTAGCTATTATTTAGCCGCAAATTTGCATCATGAAATAGTTTGTTAAATAAATTTTATTAAATTTTCATCAACTTTGTAAATCGCTATTAACTTTAAAATGCATAATATACGTTTCAAATTCTTTTAATAATAGCACATAAAAGGCAGTATTTATTGGGTGATTCAAAGTAATTTTGTACGTTTTAAAGCAACGCTTTCACCATTTAGGTATGTGATAATTGTATACTTTGAAGGCTTTAATTGCAAAGGCAGGCTGAATAATCTTGACGATTACAATCAATTATATATCATGATATATTATCTGTATTATTATCATTATTACAATTATTATTCTCGTTGTTGTTATTATTATAATAATTATTATTGTGACAATTAATTTTAGGCATTTTAATTAAATGTACGTAAATTATATAAATTATATATTCGTGATTGATATATTTGTGTTAAATCACGGTCTGAAGAAAATACACGAATCATGACAAAATACTTGACATTATAGGTTAAAAAGTTGCCGTTAGGAGCTATTTTTCAAACCCTTTTACGTGACAGTCTCTGTACCGTGGAAAATGGACGCGGACATATATTCTGTTTAACTTTCAAACAATGAATACGCACTAATCTATGATAAGTGGATAATAATCAACGTGTAATATGCAAATCAAGTACATAAATATTAATTTTGATGCTAATGTAGGACGAGGAAACGAAATAATTTTCAAGATAAATGTTTTCTGAATTCTGAAATCACAACTTTCAAAATCACCACGTTCATAATTATGTCATTTCATCTTATATTATTGGCTATTATATTCTTTGTTTTTTTTTCTCTTTCTTTCTTTCTTTTTTTCTATTTCTTTTTTTTTTCCTTTTTTAAGCTGCTCCCATCCTAAATGGAACATTTTTTTCTTTGTTCCATGACATCGTACATAATATATCCGTGGATATGTGGGATATTAAACGAATAATGAGGCTGAGAGCTTTTTCAGTGAATAAGTAATGAAGCCGGTACTTGGCGTATATCTTTAGTAGAGCTTTCTCAAAAAGAAAGTGACTTAAGTGGATATAAACTGACTCCAGCTTGCTTCTTTAAGTATATTATGTTGTACCTTCATGTGGCTCTCAAATTTAAGAATTATATGAGCGACGATTGTCATATAATTACGCAAATTGTACAGTAAATATTAGTTTTTAAGACGAGATGATGATTTACGTTTGTAAATTATAATTTCATTACAATTCAATGTATCTATTAACAGAGATATTTTATAGTTAAAAGTGGATTTATTTTTAGATATATGCTAAGTTATATTTATAAAATCATGTATAAAATAATCTTATTAATTATCAAAATGATTAATTTATTGTAATTTATCTAATGATTATCGTCATCATGTGATTGTACTGAAAGCCATAAACTTTGATAAACTACTATTTAGAATTATAAATTATAAATTATAAATAATTGCGTCTAAATATAGACAATGGATAATGAAAATTTTATATTCCCATTAAATGTAATTCTTATCGAGTGTAATTATATAAAATAATGGTTTGTTTATAAACTATTCGGTTATCGTCTCACAAATTCTTTAAAAGATGCACTCACTTTCATGCGTAATTGTTCGAAAAGTCTCATCAACCAGTAATATTTGATTTTTGTTCGAATAATAGAAAATAGTTGAGCAATTGTTTTAGGTACGAAATTATCATTTTTTGCCATTTTTTTTTTCTTTTTTTTTTTTTTTTTTTTTGGGAAAAAGAGAAGTTTATTGTTTTACTTAAAGAAGTAAGTATAATTCAATAAATTTTTACAAAATATTATTGGCGTAAATTTCTGTTTTTTTCTTTTTTTCTTTTTCTTTTCTTTTTTTTTTTTCTCTAATTTTAGCAATATTTTGCAAATATTTTAATAAATTCCTTAATACAGGGAATATTAAATCAACGTTGGAGTAAAGTCGAGATTTAACGGTGTCAAGAACTTGCTGCTGAATTTTCATACTTACTTTCACCAAATATTCGAGTTTAATAACAGGACCACAATATAACTGAAAATCCTTCACTAAAATTTGCAAGAATAAAATTTTTAATAACGATACATAATATCGTATATTTGATGAAGTAAACATATTTCTGTAAAATGCTCTCTCTCTCTCTCTCTCTCTCTCTCGCTGTTTCTGCTTCTCTTGGGTGTTTACACCATCATTACCATCATTTCACCCTTTGATTCATTTTATGTGGAGCACAGACACAAAAAAAAACAAACAATTGTGCAAAAGTTATTTGCAGTTACAATCAATTGTAATAGTAATAATAAAAATAATATCGAGTGTAAAAAAAATACTTCATTATTGTATTGAAGAAAATTATTAACAAAAGTCTTAAACACCCGCTGATTGCACGTAATATTCCCCTACGCTTTTAACGAAATGCTTAATACAATTAATTGCTTGGCATTTATTTTAATTTCATGCTGTTATGGAGGGCAGCAAACGATTGAAACACATCGCAGTAAATATCGGTTGAATCACTCATACTAGTTAGACTATTTAGAAATACTTCACCAATCACCATTGGAATACACTCACTCGCGACGAGTCAAGGAGGGCACGGAATTTTATTTTCAAATCGACCGAACGTTCGCTTCCCTTGGTTAACCTAATAGCCTCGGGGGCCATGTATCCCGTGGAAATAAAAGAAAACAGGGCCATTTTCATTAACGCTAGATTAATATTCATTAGCGCATTGGGGTTGCTGGTGATGCAAGGGTGTTTGCGGCTAAATTTCAGCGGCGACTCGAGACTTGCCTCCTCGCTCACGGGCGCGCAACCGGGAGGCGAACTTCGTCGACTTAGGTCGCCGGGTAGCTCGGCCGGGAAAAAAGCAAAGTGGAGGCAGTCCGTTTGGAATTTTATTAACGCGCCGTTAGTATAATCGCGTTGCGGGCTTGTCACGGGGCCCCACGATTCAATTTAGCGCTGCTGCTGGCGCTTACGGGGACGACTCGAATGAGCTGGAAAGCACCTAAATTCCGCGACGATGCCGAGGCCGAGGGCGGAATCCCAATTCCTGCATCGCAAATTCACTCCGCCTCCTCTCGGCGTCCGATGCTCATCTCAATAACATTAGCGCGGCCGCCGGTACTTTTATTACCCGAATACAACGTCTACGTGCAGGAGTTTATGTGAATATATGGGTATAAATAGGCACACGGATTTAGTTAGGCAATCGTGCAATAACCTTATTGATACCACCGAGCCATCTAATTTAATTCGTTTAATTGACTTCGTTCTCAAAACGTTTTCGTGTAAAGGGGAAGGAGAAGGCCATGGATCGTGCTTTCTATCCAATCTATAATGCAGAATGAGACGTCGGTTAATTACTGCTGATGTCGGAACTTTTAGAAAGTAACATCAAGACGTAATGATATATATATGTGTGTGTGTGTGTGTGTGTGTGTGTGTGTGTGTGTGTGTGTGTGTAGCTATGGTCCGAAATTTTTTTTCATGAATGAACATTACCTTAAATCATTAACAGTATACTAAAAAGTTGATTTTATTCATTCAAGTACATAAATAAATAAATTCAATTCCCTTATCAAAAGCCGATTGTATTTAGTTTTCGAGTAATATACCCTTCCGAATATGATTCCTTTTATACGTGGCGATTACACTGAACTGGAGTGGACGCGACTAAGTCTGATAACTGTGAAAAGTATTTGATTTCCAGTTGGTAGGTAAAGCTTCTATAGATCGAATCTGCTTTAAACAGCAAGCGAGGGCGCGAGGGCCGACCCTTATATATTAACTGCCATGTTTTTTTAGTTCTTGCGCAGTCTATCTATAATACAGTACTTAAAGGTGTAGCCACCTGGCGGTCAAGAACTCGTACTTCTTTCTCGGTTGAGTAAGCCAACCCCTCCGCTTGTAAATACATTCGAATTGCTACAGTTATGTTTATAAATATAAATAAGAAAACTTTGCGTTGAAAAATGAACGAAAACTTTGGATAAATTATTGAATATTATTTATAATAGTTGATTGGATATTTTGAATACACTAAACCTTGAAAATTGCAATATTAACATTCGTTCAACACTCTTTGCCACATAATTGTATATCTATATATGTATAAGAGAGAAAAACAATAAGTAGTTTAATTTTTAACATTTACATTGTCGTTAAAAATATATTGTTTGTTGTGATTCGTTTCAAATTTAATGTAAAATTTATGCGTAGTAGAGGACTATCAATTAGACATTGCTTCTTGATCGAATTAATCCATACGGTTTAGACAGTTATTCATAAGTCATGGAATTAGTTATCGTAAAAGAAAAATTTTTCACCAAATATATTAAATGAAAAATTGAAGAAAAATAATATATGGTAATACCTTTTCAGGTATGCATAAGTACATAAGGAATAATACCCGTGACATATTCATATCAAGTGGAATTTAATTTCAATTTTTCTCCTTTTTACCTACCACCAGCATAAATAGTTCTCTCTCTCTCTCTCTCTCTCCTTCTCTCTCTCGCCCTCCTCTTTTTAATTAAAAGTTTTTATTTTACGAAAAGAAAGAGAGAGAGACAGAGAGAGAGCGCAACATCAGCACTACGAGATTAAATGCATTTTATATCAAGGATATCCTTTATGCAAGTTTATACACACCTAAGCCGTTATTTTTCAATACTTAGATAATTAAAAAATCGTAAATGTAACATTCTTTACTTTGTACTCTCGGCCTCGCTTATAATCAAACGTTACCATGCACTCTCATATTTATTCCATTTATTAATTACTTTAATAGAAGTCGTCCACCATGATATTTTTCGCTCAGCTCTTCATTACGAAACAAATCTAAATTTGTTTAAAGCTCCTTACGAGGCAATATTCTTCATTATTAAGGCCATTAATTACGTCACTAAACACCGCACCACATGCCCTCGAGCGTAAGTAAATTCTTACTTCTTCACTATGAAATATGAGGCCGTATGAGCTATAAACGCTACGAATTCATCAAAATACGATCGACCGCGCCGTTCAAAGCATAAAAATAAATCCTATCACGTCAGTGTTGTATTCGATCTGCCAAATTAGTCAGCGCCAAATGTCCCCGGCATCTATAATTCAAAATTAAAAAATTCATGGCAATTTATAGAATACATTAAAGGCGCTGCAACGTAAAAACCGCTTTAAATTTTGCAGTACGGCATTTTTGCTCGAGTAGCGGCTCTTGGCGCGCTCGCGCGCCTCCGCGCAGGACAAAGGAAATCAATTGACCAATCGATTATCATGCCGATCACGATGCCCGGACGTTCCTTCCTCGCGAAACATTCCACAAGCGACCGGCACCGTACCAGTCACAGCGAGCGTCGCGTCCCCAGTCGCCCGAGAACGACGCAACGGACGGACGGAAGTTACGGCTACGAAATCGCCAAGACTCGCCAACAAAGGCCAAAGATGTCACTTCCTTATTCCCGATAGTAGCTGTACTTCAGGTAATGATCTTCGGCCCTTGGATTCTTGCCCTGGGTGTTTCGCTCTTTCCTATTGATCGCGCGTATAACCGTATGCATCGGGATTTACAATCGGCTAAATAGTCTCGCTGGACTGGCTAATTTTGCGGTAAGCGATGCCTCCTTAAGTACTTATTCGCACTCAAATTGTAAAATATATCATTGCGACTTAAGCTCGTCTCGAAGCTTAAAGCTGTGCGTCCATTCGTGCTCGATTAATTATTACATACGATTAATTCGATCGTATGGCATGGTAATTTACAATACCATTGCACTTTCGACGTGCATTCTCATTCTCCTTTCTTCGGGAGTAATGGACGGATAATTATTATTACGGTGCGCGATCGATCCATATGCTTTTCTTTAAATCGAGCAAGTCGTGCGTACATTTGCATTGGTGCCGTGGATAATTTCACCCTTGCCCATTCCTCGATAATCCCTTTTCTTCTATTCCCTCGATTCGCCAACAATTTCTTTCGCAATACCGACGGTTAAAGTCACAAATTGCTTAAAGGGCCGCATTGATCGAAGAGCCTCGCGCAATTTGCCATTTCATCGGATATGAACTAGGATAACTCGCGAGCGTCAGCAATGGTCGAGGCACCGATTATCATCGTTGCAACGAAACGAGACGAAGCGAATAAATGGACATTATAAACGAGCATCAATCTCTACGGGACTTACAAATCATCAGCTTTCGAGCTAATTTACTAGTCATAAGGCGCTGCTCGGCCGCGGCGTCCCCGAATGAAAATTCGCAAAATTCGCGCCAATGCGCCAGTGGTTTCCGTCGTAATAATCAATAAATGAGCAACTCGCGTTAACAACGCTGTGCCTCGGGCTCGTAAACGACGTCTGGTAACGCCGATGCTTTCGGCGATTTTTGTTCCTATTACTTTCTATTTGAATCGTAAATAGCACGAGTTCTCGAACGCCTCGTAGTTAAATTTCCAATGTTTTATAATGTTTGCTCTCTATATATTAATGATTATTATGTTTCTTTCAAATGCGCTATTAAGGCTGCTATGTACACGCATTATTATCATTAAAATTGGCGATCATTAAAAAGAAACGATCATTATTATCATCGAATGCGCTCCATAAAATGAAAATTCTTTGATCGTTTCTGAAAATTTTTTGATATTATGAGCAGTGTAAGTTTGCGTTCCCATTAATCTCATCGAAGCCGTATTCATGCTGCCTCGCGATTAATTTCCATTATAATTTATAATTTATAAGAATTATTTTATATTTTATAAGAACACTATCAAATAATGTCAAAATTACGATAGAATATATTCGATATAATTTGTATGCACTCTGGTAGTCGCTCGAAACATCTTTAAGTCACATTTAATTGACTAAAAATCTAAGTCTTAAATATTGATGTTTTTTTGTTTTTTTTTTCTTAGTTGTAAGAGCCATTTCATTCTAAATTCGACACAAATACAAATATGACGATAAGCCTCGAGTTATAAAAAAATATGAACAAAATTCATTATAATAACATTCAAATGGCAAATCTCGATGCTTCACGCACGATGTTGTCTTTTATTTAATTTTATCCTTTATTCTTTTGGATTATTTTCCTTATTTTAATTTTTACTTTTTACTTTTTATAAACCAGTCACGATATCTGATAAAATCCTGTAAGATCGTATATGCATACGTATTACTTTGGCTTTTATAATGCACTCGAGAAATGTATTCGTAATTCTATGGCTGCCAATTTTCGCATAAATCATAAAATTCAGCACGGAGTAAACGTCCTCTTGTCAGTGAGGTTGAACAAATGACGGTAATGATCAAGCATTCAGGAATATTTATATTTATATATTTAGCAAATTTATTAATGCAATAACGAAATATCATTTGAATTATGATACGAAGGTTTAGATTAATAATGATTTAATATCCGGCCTTTCTTTTTAACTTTCGTGCACACTAATTTCCCGTGCCATGAAAAATAATTAAAAATTGTTTATCAAACGAATTGCTGTAATTTATTGCAGCATTTATCTGTATGCAAATGAAATTGTTTCGTTTGTACGAACGCTATTTTGTAAGAAATTTTTTTCTCCAAAGATTACAAATTCATTTTCATTTAATTCATATCTCTATGAACATTAATTTGAATTCGTTATTTGGTTAGAAACAATTTATATGATATTCTATTGTTATTTTATCTCTCGATACACAATTGATAGATTAATTATCGTATATAAATAATGTTATAAATCAAAGGATATTTATGGCTACATAATAGCGCAATAAATGAATAATTTTTTTTTTTTTTTTTTGAGTCTCGTTATGGTTTTGAATTTCAAGTAAGCACACTGCCAATTGCCATTAAAATATTTAAGAGAAAAAAAAAGAGAAATTTGAGCGAGAAGGCGAAGACGACGCAAAATTAAACAAATCATCGAACGCGTATCCATTTCTCACTGTTAGCGACTATGACAAAAAGAGTTCCTAAAAACTGTACATTGAGTGTATGAATAAATCGCAAGACGTCGAATATCTCGTTTATACATTGCCAAGTAAGACATATTAGAGGTAAAGGCGAAAAGCGTTTGAGCGGGTGAAGCTAAGGATAAGAGGGATGATGTTGAGGATGATGAAGTCAAGTGATAGGATCACGATTTATCGCACGAATAATGGAAGATTCGGTTGCTCTCCTTTATCATTTTTAATTCTTCTTCTCATATTATTTGCTTTTTTGTCATCAAGGAATTCCTTTTCTCTGTGTGAATTTACAAAACAGTCATTTTTTTCCTTCACAATCCTTATTTCCCTGCCCCTTAATTCTCACGCTCTCTCTCTCTCTCTCTCTCTCTCCTTTGATTTTTCACCGAACGTATCTCCTAAGATAAAATACAATATTGTTATAAATAAGTTTTTTCATTCTTATGATGGATATTGGTACGAGGGTTTCTTTATTACTCGTATAATTCATTGCGACTACTATAAAGAAGCATTTTTCAATCAAATTCGTAACACTTTTTTAAATCTTTCATTGTCATCTAATGTTCAATGGAGTTCTTTGTTAAAGTAAAATATAAAATGAACTTATTTAACGTCAGGTATAAATTTTTTGTTATCATTGAGTAGATATCATTAGTTTCTAACGATTGCTTTCGTTTGTACAGATTAAATATGCCACTTAAAAATCTTCAATTTACTTAAAATTTTTGTAAAATACTCATTTAGATTTAAAAATTTATATATAATTATTTTACACATGGAATAATTAAAATTGTATCGCTAGCTTATCGAAAACCTTACGATTGTAGGTGTCTTAAAATCTTTATATGCAATAACAATAATTTCAAATACTTGACAAAGTGGTTAATAATCCATCCTCTACGATGAGTGAATAAACGAAAGTTTCACATTTTTTTTTACGTAACAGTAACTTTACGACTATTACCAAATAAGTTCAAACTCTCAGTGACTCAATCGTGCTCAATAAATTTAAGCTAAAGAAAATTTAGTCGTGCGAATTCCGATCAACCCAACATTCCTTCGAAATCTACCCATACGCTCATCAACTCTCTCTCTCTCTCTCTCTCTCTCTCTCTCTTACAATCCTTTTCATCTCTTTTCAGTCCCACCTTTCGCTCTCTATTGAAGCTTCTTAATAAATATTGGTGAGTGGTAAAGCTCGTTAATCGTAAATAAATACTTTTATTATTGAACAGTAGCCTTCGACATCTCGTTGATGCCGAATTGAAAATCTGCTCATGGACCTGTATTAAGCGAGTCGTGGTATTAATATTGCCGAGTGCCTGATCAAACGTAATTTCATTGCCGTAAGTTGAAGTCGGTGAGCGAAGAGTCGTCTCTTGCTCTCTCCCTCGACGATTTTATCTCTCTCTCTCTCTCTCTCTCTCTCTCTCTCTGTGTCTGTCTCTGTCTGTCTCTCTATGTCTTTCTCTACGGCTCTTCGGATCCGTAGATGCACGAGCGAATTCTGCGTTTCTCTTTCTAATTTTTTTCCTTATCCCGTATAACGCTTTCCCAGCTGGTCGATCGGCTTGTACCTCCTTTCTCTCTCTTTCTCTCTCTCTCTCTCTCTCTCTCTTACTCTCTTCTACCCCACCACTCGTCATTCAACACCGACAAAGGCTATGCGTATACTTACAGGACCGTCGGTCTCCGATCAATAAGCCGGCAAACTGTGCGAGTACTGCGCGCAGGGAGGCAAGAGAGAGATAGAGAGAGAGAGAGAGAGAGAGAGCAAGAACGAGACTTTAGCCGTCGAGGAAGGAGTCTAAATTTCTCGGGCCGATTTTCCCTGTTGGTCGCTAGACGACCACGACGACGTCGACAACGACGACGACGACGACGACGACGACGACGACGACGCGAGCTCGTGGTTATGTGTGCGTGAAGGCGAAAAGATGATGAGCGCGAGGGGCGCACGCCCCTGTGTGGAGGGGAAACGCAGTCCCTCGGAGACACAGTCGCGGTCGAATGGGGCTGATAGGGAGGGGGGTGTGTGAGGATAGGGGGACGACGGGTATAACAACGAGTACGACGAGGACGAGATAGAGAGTAAATTTGAGAGACGAGGGGGCACGAACGAGGGAGCCGGTCCACGATGGTGCGGCCAGGGTTGAACCTAGGCGACCAAAGACCCCGGGAATATCGAGGTCGAAGCTGCCGTAGCTAGTGCACTGGGACTGAACGTCGAAGCACCGAGAGAAAGTCGGTGAATGGGTAATTCTTTATATATTTTTCGTATGTCGCGTATCGATCTCTCCGCATACGTGTTGAACATGATAATGCGTTCGCTGCCGATTCCCTGACATTTCCATTAGCACTTTCAAGGCGTTAAATAATTAGAAAGTATGTAAAAAACTCGACTTCTTTTTATTAGCTTATTACGATTGTATAAGCTGACCTTTATTTTTAAAAATTCTTTAATTTCTTGCCCCAAACCTTCATCCTTACAAAATGACAAATGTCTTTTGTACTTCTTACTCGTGCAACATCAATCAAAGCAGTTAAAAATTTTGAGCTTTCAGACCCAAGAACGATATAGCCTCTCTTTAATTTTCAAAGTTTTTTTCAATAGAGTCGCGGATGATTGTTGCTTCGTGTCCTATTAGGAATTGCTGGCTACATGAAAGTAGTATGTTAAAATAATTTACTCGATAATTAAGAATAAATGCAATGCCACGTCTTTGATACATTCATACGTCTAACCATAGTTTTACTATGTAAATACAATATTCCTTAGTATGGTCTTAATCATAATTCTTGTGTTAAATAACCCAACTTATGGAATGAAAAGTCTATAGTAATAACGATATTAATAATTAAAGCGTATATTTTCAATTCATTAGAATATTTAGAGAATTTTAACATCACGCATCCTTTTATCAGCCGAAATTCCTTAAAAAAAGTAATGTCGATGTGTGAATAAGTATCGGCATTGCTCGGACGCTTAAGTTATCGATTGGTGATAATAAGGGTAGTTGGAATCTCCGAGCTTGATCAATTACTCTTACATCCGTCGTCCGACGAGTCTTCAATTGTCATAACAGAATTCCTTTGGCAGGCACCTCGGGCGAAGCGAGAAAGAAGAGCAACAAGAGTGGGATGGGATGGGGAATCGTCAGGCGTGTAGCCAAGAGCGTAAAAGCCGTATCAATCATATTGTCGGTGATAAAGTAACGAATTTGCGCGAGCACGTGGTTAGTCCCGGCCGGCCATTTCGCGCACATCTTACGAGCTCGAGATCCCGTTGTCGATGGGGCTCGTCAACGGGGCGACGCGCGGAAGCTCAACAGTTGCTCGACGCCGCCCCCGTGCTACGGCCCTGGCGCGAGAGGCATCCCCCACGTGCCTCGCGGTATACTGGTGGTGGGATCGGCGGCGGCGGCTCTGGTCCAATCGTCGCAGAATCCGGAGCCTTGCCACGCAGACTCGACCCGGGCGAGACGCCACCGCCCGCCCCGCGGCGTACCGGGATTTCCATCTCTTCTCGCGCGGCTGCCACCGCCGCCACCGCCACCACCGCCGCCACTGACACCGACTACGTGAGAGCGTCGGTCGCGTCCTTTTCCTTTGGCCAGTCGCCACCGGTGGGACGTCGAGCTTTCGCTGCAGCGCAACGACGACGTTGTCATGCGAGAGGAGCTTTCATGGACATTTCACGTGCAGTGTTCCTTTGGTGTGTTGATTCTTTTTTTTGTACTCTCTCTCTCTCTCTCTCTCTCTCTCTCTTTTACATTCTATCTGTCTGTCTCTCTGTCTCTCTGTCTCTCTCTGTCTCTCTGTCTCTCTCTTTCTCTCTCTCTCTCTCTCTCTCTATCCTTCCATTACTTTGTCAGTCATTTTTTATCTTGTTCTCGCCTATGTCTATCTGTCCGTGTATTCATATTTATGTTTAAGCTGGACGCGCGTTTGCCGCAGTTTTTGTCGTGAGCCGCGTTACCACGCATGAATGAACGCGCATACATGTATGTAAAAGATGCGCAGCTCCCTTATCATGAGAGTGCGGTGATGGTGGTGGTGGTGGTGGTGGTGGTGGTGGTGGTGGTGGTGGTGGTGGTGGTGGTGGTGGTGGTAATGGTAGTGGTAATAGTGGCGGCGGTGACTGAGCTGCCATCTTCAGCCACTTATTCACGCTTAAGTCCAAAGTGCCGTCATTATGCGTCGACGATGTCGCGGTCGCGCTCTTGCTCGTACAAAGAGATTCGCAATCAGAGAAAAAAGCGCCCGCTCCGTCTGTGCCGAGTCTTATTCAGCATCCGAGACACTGAGCGACACTCGAGAGATTCAAGGCCGAACGAGAATCGGGATTAAGTTTGGCATGAATGCGAGGATGGCCGTGAGCCCGACAGTTGGGACTCGGGCCTTAAGCTCTTCTACGTGTATGGGGCCGTCGATCGCGGACTAGGTAGTCACGTCAGGTATGGGAGCTCGGGCTTCGTGACTTCCTTCGTCGCGGCGACATCTGCGGATGCGCATGCCGAGTCACGTCCTGGCTTTCATCGACCTCATCGACATCACGTACCCTCGCGGCGACACGTGTGCATTGGACGCGAATATCGCGAGGGGGGCGACGGGGGATAGGGCGGCGGTGGGGGCTCGGGGGTTTAGATGCCAAGGGGCTTAGACGTCGCCGTGACTATATGTGGATCGGAAGTGGCGCGGGTCTGCAAATAGTGCCGGTGTACTTACTTAAAAAAGTGTGGAGAGACACGTGTGAACGGCTCGTCGACTGGAATGCGCCAAATGTATTGTCCATACAGTGCTTATTGGGCGCTGGTTTTCCGCGACTTTATGAATAATCGCGCATGACTAGTAGATCTATCCATATGAGATTGTAATTATTCGTATACACCGAGGCTACGTGACCACACATCGATGTAGTTATAATTGTCTTAAATCGTAAATGATGGATGTTGTCGAGCGAAGGAGGCTGTGCGCAATTAATGGCGCGTTTGATTAAATAATAAAATTGTATTGGAAATAGAATAATGTAAGGTGAGCGTGTGAATTGCCACTGCGAATGATTATATTTGACAATTCCTCTCCGTTAAGTAAAGGAAGCGCGTTGTCAATCCTTGCGATAGATTGTATATAAACGTCCTACACCCTCTCGGCTCATTCATTTTACTCTAAAGACTACAGGAGCCTTGAAAGCGAAAATTCAAGTGCTATTTTACCGTTGTTAATTAAGCCTCCGCTACGACAATAAAAACGACGATAAACGAACGTTATTATCACATCGGGATAAACGACAGTCGGTCATTTTCATTTTGCAATATTTCTTTCAATCTATTCTTTCAATCGATGACTGTCGTTGGGCACGATAAGTCGTAAGAAATCCGATAAGCGCACGAATGACTAAATTATTCGAATCGTTTTCAGATGCTATCGAGATGACGGAACGAGCAAGGAACCAAGAAGGAACAAGAGGACGTTGGGGACTGCCCGCAACGATGGTGCTTGCGAAAGATAGGCACATTCGTGATCTACCCTGTAGATCCGGGCTTTTGTAGATTTGTATATATCAGAAGCTCGTCTCTACAGGTATCTTACGGATGACATGCCACGCGACTCATTATCGCAGTGTCTCATGATCATCCCATAAATGAGTTAAGATTGTCAGGAGGCGCGACGAGGAGTATCTATTATAATCAACGAGCAATGCTGTACTTCATGAAACCGATATTTTGTTGAATTAGGCTCGGTGATTTGTATACACTAATTGCATTGGCTTAACGACTGTAATGAAACAATAAATGATGTCGAGTATCCCTTTAGCCTGTGTTTTTTTGTTGTTGTCTATACTCCCGCTATTAATATTCTCGAATGTCCCTTTCTTTCCATAACTCAACAGAAACTTCACAGAACGATGAAAAAAAGTAGTATGTTTTTAGGATAATTTTATGTATTAAATAAATGACTCGAATCAATTTTTCACAAATTTTACGAAGGTTATTACTGTATATAGTATAGTTTAATTTGTACAGTAAAACTTTCGCCGTAATATTAAAGAGAGTGTTACTAGGTACTGAAAATGTCTTTGATAATTGATCAGTTATGGACTTAATATCGTATGCCTAAAATTTTTTCTAATTTTTCATTTTCTATAGATCAATAGGTGTAGTTATTTTTAATCCAGTATCAAGCGCCTCTAGCGGTTTATGTCCGAATCAATCGAAACTCGGCGAGTAAAACTGATTGACCAGCAGAACCCTACGTTATCCTGATTGCTCGTGTTCTCTCTCTCTCTCTCTCTCTCTCTCGTTCTCTCGTGCCCGTAAAATAATATATTTTATTTGAATTTTATAAAAACATGAAAATCAAATTTATGCGTTCAATGTAAATTGCGAGCGGTAATGGTCGAATGTAACCGCGAATAGAACGTATTACTTATGCATAAAAAATTGGATAGAGATATTAGTACTACAGGTTTATCATAGATGGCAGTATTAGAATTAAAAAGTGCCGTGTAAGGATCAAGTTACCGACTAAGTAGATCAGGATATCAAAGTTAAATAGAATTTGAATTGTATAAATTCCATTGATATTTTTTAACTAAAAAAAATTTTACATTTATGTGTACTTAATTTATTTTAACCAAAGTTGATAATCTAAGCGCTCAGTCGGGCTCCGAGGAAAATGACCATTAAATTAAATGTTTAATAACAATTGAAAAAAAAAATAAATAAAAAATAATAAAAATAAATAAATAAAAGAAATTAGATAATTATTAATCCCAATATGTCCGAGAAGACATGACTTTACAAGGAAATAATAAACGTTAACCGATGAAAATGGATGTTTTATAAATTTTCGCAGTTATAGTACTTTTCTTTAATTTTTGCATATGATAAGCTGTTATTATTATACCAAGTAATGGACATTGATGCATTAAGTAATTATTAGTCTACTTTTGAAAAGGCTACATAAACTTTCTCAAGAAGATGTATGTCCTAAAATCACGTCGATTTGTAACAGTGAAATATTGGACGCAAAAGATGGCGCTCGATTATTTGAATAAGGGAGGGAGAGAGCCGAGAGGAGCAGGGATCGTCTTATATTATTATTGATCGTCTCCATCAAATTGTTTTGGTCCTCGTTGTTCTCCTGGTACTGTCGATTCCTGCTAATTCTGTACTCGATAATTATTATATTACCTGACTTCGCTTTATTCCTTATATTAGATTAAATGTTATGATAAAATTGTTCACAAGTGCACTTTCTCCTCCTTACGCCAACATCATGTGACGAAATGATTGTTATTATAAAAGCGATCAAATGTTTATGTTAATTTTAATTCGCGTACTGGATCTTCTTACTTTTCACGAAATACACATTGTTTGTGATAAAAATGAACGAACAATAATTATTTTAATATCTATGCTTAGTATTTACGTATATTCGATAAAGACATTAATCAGTAAGTATGAAAATAAAATTATTAATTCATTAAACCAATATAATTTCTTATATCAGGTCGATAAATTTATGTCCATTGGCTAGATTTGATAATATGAGGCAATAAATTTCACAATACCTCAATAAAGTTAAAATACTTTGTATAAAATAATTTGCGTAATACCACGTAATCTAATAGCTTAAACAAGCTTAAGAGAAATGAAAAAAAAAAAAAAATATTAAATTAATAAAACTTTGATAAATATGTTTCAAACAATTACAAAGGATTACAGTCTTTGTTAAAGGATTTCTATGCTAACATACAAGCTTTTATCACATATTTCACAAAAGATTTATGTTGTAATTTATTATATAATAGTCGGTACATTATTAAACTTATTATTTCATAATTTAGGCAGTTTTATTATTTGGCAGTTTTTAACAATATTCAATGCGATATGAAATGAACATAGAATATAAAATTTATTCATTAGCACTATATTAAAGCGTAGAAAAAAAATATCTTTTGGAACAATTAAATTAGACTTCTTATTTTACATTTGAGACAAAGTTAAGACATTGCGAATATAACATTATTGCTTTATTCTTACATCTTTCATTTTTTTGAGTCGATTATTACTTCCTCTATTTTTAATTACATAATTTTTCAATTTACTATTTGTACATAACCAATTGATTGTTACGGTTTTAGGAAAAATATTTGAAAATAAATTACACGTAAATTTATTATAAATACGAATTTTGGACCTTCCAAATTTAATAACTTTGCAATCATGTAATTCATGAATGTAATTAAAATGTTTAAAAATCCACATCTTTTGTAATTAAACATTGGATTATCGTAATATGAACGATTTATGTAAAATAATAAGCTAAATGTCCATATCTACTACTTTTAAAAGTTACATTTATTCATCATTGCTATTGGCAATAATATACTAATTATAAGTAAACTATTGTTGTAAACAAATATCGTTACACTATTCTTTAGAAGTTCAAGATGATTGTCAATGTCGTTAGAATCATACATTATTAACTGTTTCTCGAGCGATTCATTGTATCGTTATGTAAGAGATGTCACATAGGAATTCGTGTAAATACGTTAGAATTCGCAATCAGGAAAAATCAGTAATAACATCGACAAGCATTCAATTGAATTTTGTTTAAGAATTTTTTTTGTTCACGCTTCATTGTAGGAGGAAATATTTATTGTATTCATTTTTATTAAAAAACAAGAAAGAAAGAAAAAAACAGTATCGATAATCTACTTGATAATCAACAGGTGCTTTATAAACTGGTTTAAGGACACACCAACTAGAGCGTAATTAATATTCCGATTTTGTCAATTTATGATTATTTAAATAATATTTAATTTTTCTTTCTAACAATTATAACTTCAACGCTTTATTATAAACGTTTAAGCTTAAATTAATGCTATATATATACATATATAGTTAAATGGGCTTATATATGTGGATTTATTTAATGATTTAACGCGTGGATATGTATTTAGTGAAATTTATCATTTAGTTTCAGAATTCCGTAATAATGTGCACCCGTAAAGATTATTGTGCGAGCTCTCAGAGAAATAGTTTACGTCCACCGTGATGGCTTTTTCATATCTGAAAAATTGCCGAGATGGAGGATGCTGCAGATGCTGGAATTTCAGTCGACTAGTCAGCAGTTTTATATTTACTTCGCTTAATCACTTGGTCCTGTGCTACCGTAAGTCATCTTTATCATATATTGCAGTTTTTGTTGCAACATCTTTTGTATAAGCAATTGATATGATATTTGGGCATGTCGAGCAATTATTATATTGACTAATACCTACAATTTTGACTAATCCCTAAAATTTCATTAATACGAATGTAAGTATATATTTCAAACGTTAAACGAAGAATAATTTTAGAATTAAGAATAGCTACGAATGAAGACGTATGTCGCCATTTTGTTAATTTATGTTTTGCAAATGTAAGTATTATGGATTGTTTGGTTTTTTTTTTTTTTTTTTATAGTGATGCTCGTTTACTTCGATACCATAATTCCATTGGTTATTGAATGGAATAACATTTAACGACTGTTAACGAGTTAAGTACTTTAATGTTACAGCTGTCTTTCTCTTCAGATGTATTTTTTTTCTCCTCAACATAAAATCTCTGTGTAAATCGTCAATTGCGCTATCTTTATCAAAATACTCTCGAAATAATCATATTCCAGCTCAGAAAATCGAGAATCGCTTGCATCCCTTTAAGCTATTTGCATCATCAAAATGTATCGCTTACACGAAGGGAAAGAAACAAAAAATAAATAATGATGCATCTTCACGGGCATTTATTACAATGGAAGATTAATAAGTCCGATCGAGCAAGTTGGCAATGCTATTTCCGTAGAAATGCATATCTCGCCTGGTGGAACAATTCCAAATCCCGCGTCATTCTCCTCCATCTCGCTCGGCCCGTTCCTTCTTCCACCACTGTGTCCACCATTTTCTAGGTAATATCCTGCTCCTCGGGAGCTCTCGAGGGTTGCGCAAACTTCACTCGGATATATAACATGATATCTCTCGCTCCAGCTCCTCCTTTTCTCAATTCTCTCTCCGGGTCGCCTCGACGGCACTCCATCTCTTTCCTCTATCATGTTCGACTCTTTCACGGAGGCGACGCATTTTCCCGCGCTTGCATTTGCGCAAGACCGAGCTCTTCTCGGCGTACCACTAATGCCACGAGGATTAATGTTATATCGCTCGGCTTACTCCCACTATTAATTTCATCGAGAGAACAATATCTTGAGCGCCGGAAATATCAACCTGTCGTTCGCTCGTCGCCTATATCTTCGGTTTTGACGTTGACGCGCGCCATTGGCAAAGTAGTATTCGTTTTCCGTCGCTAAACGAAACTTGCGCGACCGCTTTCTCATTAATCGACGGGCGAGTTGGCGAACGCCGTTCTCAAGCCATTGTCAATTTATTTTGCACGTTGCGCTACCAATGAGGCCTCTTCGCCCCCTCCCCCCTCCCCATCACCCTGCCCACCCCCCAAAACCCATCCCTTATTAGCTCCGTTATTACCTCATCCCTCGTCTTTTGCATTTTTCAATATCACGGTAAGGCAACTCGGATGCGCCAAGCCGAGGCTTTAGCGTAACACACCGATTGTCAATCTGGATGATTAAGAAATGAAACGAAGTGCAAATAAAGCAGATCGATCGATGTCGTTCGGGGACCGTTTGCCTCTTCGTTTTGCAATGGGTCAGCCCAAATGATAGGAGTACCACGGTATATCATAAGGACGTCGTCAGGCACAATCACCGCATCGTTTTCAACGCTAATGCTCTTAACGACCAATAGATAAAAATCATAATAAGCTCGATTAGTCGGCCATCAAGTGGAAGAGACAAGCGCGTTATTATCATTCCGACGCTCGTGAAACGTTCGATACGCCGATATAAAGTGAAACGCTCGCTCGGCTCCTTCACTAAGGCAATATAATAAAGCCTTATTATTAAGGTTCTCCGCGTTGCCCAAATGCCAATTTCGCCTCTTGCTCTCTCCACGTCGCGCCTATTCCCATGCGAGTTGGCTGGCCTTGGCGTCGAACGGCCTATTTGTAGACCTGGACCCTCGGGGTTCGGCTCTGGCGGAGATAGCAATCGTTAATTAGCGCGCTTCCTCCTGGCGATTTGGCGCTGATAAGCGGGAGCCGAGCCGTAGCTAGCTCACCTGCGCAGCTCGCGCGACTCGATGATGCGCCGGCGCGTGGAAAAATCGCGTCTCGAGCCCTTGGCGTTCGTTTTCCTTTCTCCGTTCTCGTTCGCGCACGAGCGAAACGCCGCGCGAGCCGATGCCTTGGCCAATTTGACTTTCCTCCGCCGGCTCTAATAAGGAATATTAATTGACGGTCCGTAGGCTCGGAAATAATGTGGGTGAGATTGGATTCACCGCGAGGGAAAATTATTTATAGCTTCGATTTCTTGAGTTATCGGTGATATTGTGAGCGAGTCTCGTGAACGCGAGCCAATTATTCTTTTAGCCTCGTAGAGCGCGCGATTTACATTTTACTTTCGTCATTCGGCCGCCACGTAGTTTTTCATCGCACCAAGCCAAAATTGAAGGGCAAAAGCGTCGATGTGCAGAAGGTTAATAATATACACGCACATCATTGAATATAATACGCGCGAGCGAAAGAGGAATTTATTATTTTATCAAGATATTGCGAGCTAGCAAAACGAATTTATTTACGAACTTTTTTATCCTATTCCGTTGCTCTGCCTTTTCTCTCTCGTTCTATCATGTACAATCGAATGATAAGCTAATTATGTTGCTGACCAATGTCGACAAATGTTCTTCCAACTTCTATTCTCGCAATTTGTAAGTTTCCGTTATTTATTTATTTGTTCTTTTGATCGACAGCGTATAAATGACAGGGTACGACTCGAGCAGCGCCTTTGCATTTCAGTCTGTCAATATCAAACAATTGCATTGTTTCGTAATACTTAATGAATGTACTAGCAGTTAACATTATCATGATTATATACCAATTGATAAATTTTCATTTTACATAAATTCTATTAGTTCGTAGTTACTTAAATGTACGGGATTTGCCAATATGCATTTAACCACGTGTACACGTATACGGATTATGATGGATCTAATAGTTCTTCAACGGCCTTTTTAAAGCAAAAGTTAAAAACATCGTCATCGCTAATGCTTGCAAAAATACCGATTGAGATATTTTTTTGATTGCCACTCCCATTACGGATATAAAGATTATTTTAATGAATTTCTTTCATCACCGTGGCAGGCAAATTTCTTTTGTCTTTTTAAGCAACCTGCGTATTTAAGGCAAAATAAATGATTGATATAGAGTAGGTGGAGGAAAGAAAATACATTTTCCAAGATAGTTAAAGAGTCGAGGCAGCGGCAGAAAACTTTTGACAACGACATTGACTCAAGTGAAGTGCAATAAAACTTTTAGTACGCTACTATAAAAGTCAGAATTTGATATTAAGAGTGACTCTGTGGAATAGGCAAAGATAGCGGTTAAATTTTTGAATAATAATTTGCACAAAAGAAAATCGTAAAACAGTCGCTCTTTGTGACACACGAAGAAGTTTGAAAAGTAATTTTTTCCGACGCTAATCGAGATAACGTTATCATGCACACACATGTGACTTGTGTGACAATGTATTAGCGTGCACATCCGTGTTCTCGCATCAATGAAAACATTATAGTCACGCAGCAGTGAAAAATCGAATATCATTGTTGTGTCTGCTGAGTTTCATATCACGTGTACACACGAATACAAAAATTCTGGTTCTCCTTCTTGGGAGGTATATACATTCGAACTCCCGCCTGTCTTCTTCTTATTCTTCTTCTTCTTCTTGTTTCATCTTCATATCCGACAGCTTCAGAGCTTCGCGATATGCAACACAGACCAAACGGGAGCATCTCCTCGCGTTCCGCTGCTTGTGAAATCGTTCTCCTACCCTCTCTCTCTCTCTAGCGGTCTGTTTCACTCTTTCTTCGCGACCAACTTATACAAAGAAACAGAGGGAGTAAGAGAGAAGGAGAGAGAGAGAGAGAGAGAGAGCAAGAGAGGGAGAGGAAGAGAGAGAACGAAAAGGGGAAGAAGATGCACAGTGTATACCCTCGGTAAGGTACCCCTGGCGGTGTGCTGCTAGCCGTGACATGAAGGTGATTAATGATTTTCTGCGAGAGCTATGCAGCGTATAGCTTTTTCTCCCCCCCCCCCCCCCCCCCCCCCCCCCCCCCCCCCGCGCGCTCTCTCTCTCTCTCTCTCTCTCTCTCTCTCTCTCTCTCTCTCTCTCTCTCTCTCTCTCTCTCTCTCGCTTATACACACATATATACATATATGTATATGCGAGAGAGTGAGAGTGAGAGAGTGACAGAGAGAGAGAGAGAGAGAGAGAGATGTATTTTCTCCCACTAGTTCCACAATCCACTTTACTTTTATATTCGCTTCGATGCCCTATCTTTCTCTCTTATTTCTATTTCTTTACCTATATAGAACTCTTTTCTATCTCCATTTTAACGCACTCTCTTTTATTCCCTTTGCTCGAGTATCCCATTCTAGCTTTATCTCTCTTGCTTTTTCTTTTTTTCATCACAATCTTTTTCTCTGTTCCTTCACGCAACCCCCGAAATGTAAGTAAAACCTGGTTGTGGGTATTGCTGTCAATGAAGGGACTCGTACCTTTTCATCTCGTTTTTCAGCCTCTGCGTGGATTTCTATGTATTGGAAGCCGTAAATGTCGAGGCATTAAATACTTTCTCGCGATTTTTGAAATTCCAGGCTGAAAATCCGAAGCCGAATTAATGAATTTTTAGTTGCTTAATTCGACATTAATTTCGTTCACCTCTTCGCGATTATACAAAATTTGAACAAGCTGCTCTGCTTTAAAAAGAAAAAAAAACAAAAACAAAAACAAAAAAAAAAACCAAAAACAAAAAAGAAATTTAAGCTTACGAATAAACGAATAAAACTTTTCGATGATTTTGAAAAAAATGTTAGGAGCTTTCTTTTGAGATGATTTTATGAAAATTGAATTTTTTTTTAATATTTCTTTTTTTTTTTTTTTTTTTTTTTTAATACATTTAACATTGCTTTGAATTACAAATTAAATTTAAGATTTCAATTGAAAATTTTCAAAAGTTATCGTACGTTCTATTGTTCTATTAGACGTACACTTCAGTTATTGCGGTGAAATTTTCGTTTAGTTCTTTGAAAAGCTCAAGGAATCGATTTAAGGACCTTATTTATATGTTAAGGCGAATGTTATAAACATAATTGTTGTGTAAAGAATATATTGATGAGTTAGAAAATGAAATATAGTTAGAATTAAAATTAAATATTCCAAACATCAGACTGTGTACAAAAATTGTGCATTGCGCAAAATTATCTTGTAAAAATAATCAGTATAGACGATGATGCAATTCGCCTTTACATATTGTACATAAATATATAAATTTTATGAAAATAATGAAATATAAGTTTCCTAATGATACTTGGTAAATTAAACGTTTAAAATTTTACGAAATTAATGCACGCACGGGTGAAGCAATAAAATTGTTTTGAAAAATATTATGTATTTTCGATTCTTATAAGTGAAAAAGTAACGTTCTACTATTATGCGTATTGTGCGCCCAGAATAGCCGTTTTTAAACATTGCAACAAGTTTCGTAATATATCAACTGAAAGTAGAAAAATGGCATTTTATATAATATTTATCATCTTGAGAAATTTTTCATATACAAATTCGTATGATGGCTATGGGAAGAATTACTATGCAAATATAAAGTATATCGTGTCATTTTGAAAAATATCACTAGTAACCTAATTCATTTTATCGTGATAAAGAGAAAAATATAACCAACCACTTTAACAAGCAAATAACGAATTTTAAATCTATGTCAATAGATTAGATAATTTACCGTTTAAAAAATTATATACTTGGTACTCTGTACATGTAATTTTCAACAATTTTTCTATTCTATCTATATTAATTAATGTTTTTTTTTTTTTTTTTTTTTTTTTGTTTTTATTAAACAGCTAGTTATTTATATTATACAATAGTACATATATTTTAAGGATATATTGAAGCGAAACTTGTCATTGAATACAAAATCATTAATTTAAAATTTAAAATGCACTTATACGAGTAATGCTGGATAGAAATTTCAAAGTCGATAATTTGAAAATATTCATGTTTTTGAAATATTATATGAATATTTTTATGAAAACATTATCTTCTTGGTATTGCTAGTTGTAAAATATAAGAAGAAAATCAACACTTAACTTAATTCGCATGAATAATTTTTATTTATATATTTGAGTAAAAAGTAAATCGTCTATCGATAACTCATGCTTACGAATTTTAAGTCCATAAATTCTTAAGCTACATTAAGACTATCTAATTATTTATAAAGAATGGCTATCAATATAGTTGTGGCTAATTATGAAAATAAATAATAAATATAAGAATATTGATTATGTGCACATGAATTGATGAATTGATAGGTAATTATTAAAAAATCAATTGCAATTCTTTGATATAAATTATGTTTAATATTATACTGATTAAGTTATTATGAATTAGGTATTTAGGTATTTCAATTATAAATTAACTGTGATTATTGAGGTAACAGTTTCAGTCAAGCTTTTCTTTGTCTTTTTCTTTCTTTTTTTTTTTTTTTCATATGAAACTAATTTTAGCGAAGATTATTAACATACATAATCTATCAGCAATCATTAAAATTTCTTATTGTATCATGTTAATTGTCTATTTTACCGTTATTATCGAGTTCTAATTAAATGCTGATAATATTGAAAATTTAAGAGTTATCCTTTCCATAGGAAATTTAAATAATTTAGCGTATTTCTATGTACAAAGATATTTATTAAAAGCATCAGCTCCGCGAGTATACGTGTATATATTATTAATAAATACAATATATTCAGCTTTAAATTTTCTATGCATTTAAAATACGCGCATTAATTGTTATTATTGAACATTATTATATCTTTTTCTTGCAATATTTTATTCATATGCATCGATATATTATTAAGTATTAAATCTGAATATTCAACGCCGCTCAACAGATAAAGGATCTTTATTTTTGCGGATTGATTAAAAGAATAAATTACTATACTTACATAATATGTAATTAAATGCCTGCCATATTTTTAAAAGGAGCAAAACTTTTTGTTATAAATACAATGTAGAATAACGTAATGCAGGGTGTAGGAGATAAAGATCGCGAAATATTAAGTATTTGAAGTGGTTGGAGTGATTGTAATAATAATAGCAATAGCGGTAGCAGTAGTTATAAGAGTAGCAGTAGTAATAATAATAATAATAATAATAATAATAATAATAATAATAATAATAATAATAATAATAATAATAATAATAATAATAATAATAATAATAAAGTCACTTATTAATATGAAATAAATATTACAAGTGCGTGACTTGTAAAACGATAGGTGTAAAACGCGGGTCACATCCACTCGGTGGACATGCGTCGAAAAACGTCAATTAAAACGTTTGGAAAGAAGTGTATTTTATCAGATTGTTGAGACACTAGTTCTATCGGCGTACATAAATAGACCACCGGTAGCTAGCGGAAGTCGTTCCTATCCAGCCAATCTTTGAGAACTGTGCAGATAGTTGGACAATGAGTCGAGGAAAGTCGATGAATCCGCCACTACGAGAAGTGCATCTGCATCAGCGTCACTTTTATCCTCACTTCGACACTGCATTATGCATCATTGAATAAAGGCAAATAAACTCTTATTAGCGTTTTATCATTGGGAATCTAGTGTTGGCCTAATTAAGAATCGTCATGATATATAATTCTTAGGCTCGTTCTCCCGAGACGAGTGGTGAAAAAGTGCTTGTAATTTTTTTCATCCGTCATCTCTATCTAACGTATCGTTCGTTAAACCAATGAGTGACTAACTGGATTTTACATTAACTATTTTAATGTATTTTATTACCCTCTCAACGTAATATTAATTTTCATAAATTTAGGTTGTAAGAATAATGTCATGGTATCGGCAACCCTTAACCATCCAGCCACGTGTTACGGCATACGGATTCTTTCGTATTCTCGTTCTGTCAAATGTCAAAGGTTAATCATACGTCATTCGATAATCTATAACTTCGAATATCCAATTGAATATACGTTGTTCGAGAAAAGCTAAGCGAGTGCCGTAGTATAAATGCTATTTTAATTATATAATTGCGTAAGTATGGCCGCCATAATGTAGGGACAACCTGGAAATACAGTAGATAGT
>NW_011948425.1:2669095-2676568 GCF_000503995.2 Ceratosolen solmsi marchali | reverse complement strand
TGGAAATAAAGTAGATAGTTTAGGGAAAGCTCGCTCGTGCAATGCGATTCACGCGGTGGCGTAAAAGTGTCGAGTGAGCGGAAAAGAGAGCGAAGGGGATAGGATGGGGCTGTGATAGGGAGAGGACAAGAAGCGATAGGACATGGGAACAAGGCGCGGGGATGTCCCTGGCGACGGTGGGACGCTGACAGTCATCGCGGACCCGCCCTACATTCGTCTTCTCTTCTTACGAGCCCGGATTAAAAGCTCTGCTATGGTCTCTCTCTCTCTCTCACTAACTCACTCACTCACTTACACATACTTTTTGTCTCGCTTGCCTCTTCATCCCGCAAGTCGCTACTTTTCCGTCCTTTTTCCGCTCTCGTGCTCTGGCCGCGCTGCGTTTACCCTCTCACAACTTATTGATTTTGTCCTCCCACGAGTACTGTAGTGGCAGCGCCTGCAGCGAGAAAAGCGAACTCGGGTCGACAGTCGGTTGGCATATAAACGCGTCCTTGCGGCGAACAAAGAGGAGAATTTTCGCGTGCTCACGAAAAATACTTCCCCTTGGAAACGAGGATAAGCACGAGGAGTTTGCGGACGATGTACGTTGCTAAGGGGGATGCTGATTATTTTTAATAATCGCTATTTCTTCGCTGCTACCGAATAATTAATTGATTTTTCATTTGGGTGCTCGAATTTATAATGCAACGACACTGCGAGCGCCATTTGCTGGTCGATCATGAATTGCTTAAAAATTTTTTCGTCGAAAAAATTTTTTTTAATCGAATGATAAGGTGGAAGGAGAATTTCTCGACAGCTTGAAAATTTAATAATAATACGACTCGAGATGAAAATGTTGCTACGAAGACAATCGATTCCACCTATATTTAATTTTACATATCTCTGTCTGTAGAGCAATTTAAATTTAAATAATTAATAAGTATAAGATCTATATAATTGATCTACTTACATTCATCATTTCACAGTCAAAGGAAAGAAAAAAAGTCCCTTTGTAATAATAAAAATTGAAAAACAATTATATTAGACGATGCTATCGTATTTTCATCGTATCTGGTGGCTGGCTGTACACACTTTTAATGAGATTCATAAATCTAAAACCATTTATAAAAATAATCATTATTTTTTTTATTTTTTTATTTGATAAAAATAATCAAATGTTCAATAATTCACTAAATTGATTGTTTATTCTTGAATCGATAGAAATGTGTGATTTCGCTCGTATTAGTTATTACTCGCGTATTCTTTTCACTTGAGAATTCTGACAAATAATGTCTAATATAACCTCCGTGTTCATTTGTCGTATTAATATTCATGTTGATTTTTCACTCTTTATTCACTCTTTATTAAACTTCAACTTTATTCAAGTATTTTCAAACATAAGGCTTTTGTAATCCATTTACCTATACTCATTATATTATCTATGGATTCCATCTATCAATAGGTAAAAAATTTATTAATAATATATTTACAAACATTATATTTAGCGATGTTAGCTTTCATTCTATTCTAGTCTGTTTTTCTTTTTTTTTTCTTTTTCTTTTTATTTTTTTATTCCTATTTAATTTGTTAGAAATAATAATATATAGGGAATAATATTTTACATCCGACATTTGTATTATTAAGAGACAGTCGTTATAAAATCAAAACGATTACTTTCTTCGTATGAGCAATTTTTTTCAATCCAAGTATAATTATACATAAATATTAAATATGCGATGTCTCTATGGTAAATGAAAATTCCTCATTTATCCTCTATATTATTTTAGCTACTTAAATAATTTTAAATTTAACAATAGATTTTCTTGTATTTATTGCCATTGTTCGTTTCGTAATTGTATTCAAGGAAGTTACCTTTTTGTCGTATAATTTTGCTGTCTGTGATTATTATTTAATTCTTAATTTATACGATTAAATATGAAATTAATTAAAATTTTGTTTTTATTTGATTTTACTCACTCTCCCGTTTTCTCTCTTTATACAAAATCTGTATGAGCTTTCTTTTAGTTACATTTTTTCCTAAATTTTCAAATTATGTTATGTTATATTATATTATATTATATTATATTATATTATACATATTATAATATGTTATTTTAAGTAATTTATATACCCTGTATGCGGAGAATAGTATTAAAAAATCAGTAAATTTGCTAATAAATGCTAAAGTTTATCGTCCCACATGCTCATCAAACAAACTACGCTTACAACGAGAAATTAGCAACGGAGGAAGATGTTCTTAAGTGAAAAAGCACTGTCGAGGACAAATGCGTTTCTCTGCTCATATTCCTTCGTTTTCCACAATTTACACGGAGACGTGAAAAATGAAGGCTTTCCTAAAGCTATCGAGGCTTTCTCCTTCTACATTCTATTTTCGTCCATGCATTCGTTAAACAGTCCAATGATTGCGAGCACAGCTCCAGGGTGCAGGATCCTTGCCGATTTCTTTCGTCCAAGCCCATCGTCGTCGTCGTCGTCGTCCTCTCTCTCTCTCTCTCTCTCTCTCTCTCTCTCTCTCATCGAATAAATTAATCAAGCGCTACTTAGTAAGTAAGCAGCGGAGTCTCATTGGACGCGAGAACTCGCAGAAAATCAGCGTCGAATGACTCGGCGGTTTTTGTAAACAGTGCGAGTAGTAACTTAGTGTGAATTCAATTAAGAAATTTGCTTCGAGAATCTATCAAGCCCCGTTCTGATAATCTTTGCTAGACGCGTAACAAGGAGAAAAGTACCGTGTCTCGCTCGTAACGAGGTGTATTTGTTGATAATACTTAATATCCCTCGTTGCTCTTCTTTTCTATTTCTTTTTTAATTTTTTTTTATTTGTTTTTTGTTCATTCCTTTCCGCAAATCGCTTTGCGGACCGTCAACCAGTGTCCCAACCAGTCTCGGGAGTGGCTCGCGTTTATTGGAGCGGCGGCCATGAGGGTTCTTTAAGAATAGAAAGGTCGGCGCATTCTGGGAACGGATTCGGCTCAGCCTCTTCCACGTCTCACGCCGGAGAGAGATAGATAGATAGATAGATAGAGAGAGAGAGAGAGAGAGAGAGAAAGAAAGAAAGAGAGAGAGAGAGAGAAAGAGAGATAGAGAGAAAGAGAAGGAGCGAGGGCTTCTCTTTGCGCCAATGGAGCACCCACGTTGGTTGCTGCTGCTTCTCTTTGGTCGTCGCTTGAGAACGTTCCATTATTTTTCGTCCTTTGTTCTATTGTGCAGCCCCGAGTCCCGCATTATATTCCCAAATGTTGTTTAACGAAACCTTTTAATTTCATTCGATGCAAAAGTGTGATTTATCATCGAGCGGATGTATAATGCAATTAGCACTGCTCGCGCAGGTATTATTTAAAATGTAAGGGACGTGGAAGGGAATCGAGAGATTCGCTACGGCTTTATTGGGGTGGGAATAGTCGTTTACTATTATGCAATTATCGAACCTGAGGTACTCGAGTGTTGCTTTAAGGGCTTAATACGTTTGCTGCTTATCCATCGGATAAGAAGATAACAAGTATGTAAATCGATCGACAACATTATTTTGCTCCACTATCAATGTACGGACATGTTTTATTTAGAGATCTATGGGATTCATTGCGAATTATTGTAATAATGTCGTTTGCAATTATTTCATAATAAAAGCTTCTTGCGAACATTAGTACCTCGTTAGTGCTTCGCATTGAAATCCAATGACCAATTATCAAACTCACCTTCATCCTAACAATTCTTTCTATTAGTAATCTTACATCATTAAATTGTGTGTCGTGAATTCCATTTAATATTAAAAATTAATTTTCATATTAAGAATGTCAAATGATGCGTATAGTATGCTTAGTATAATTGCGTAATATAATTGCATTATAAGTGCCTATAATGCTATGCCCGTAAACGATGTATTGTACGTGACAATCGTGATAATCGTGACAATTATGAATCACCTGATCATTAAATTTATCAGCAATCGATTATAGAGGAGAAAAAAAGTCAGAGAACGTATATACTCTTTCGAGATATGCGCGTAGGTCTATATTAAAGAAAGGAAAGGAAGCATTTGACGGTAAAATTCTGTGATACTGTTATAGCCGTGAATAATTACAATTCGTGCATGTAACTTCTTAATACACTTGGACGAATATCCCAACAAAAAGCACATAAAAAGTTACAAAGCTCGAGAAAAAAAGACATACCTTGAAATTGCAATTCATTGCTCATCAAGCTGTTATCAATTTCTCTGGTACAATTTTATTTATACTGTATTATTCGAATTGTTTATTCAGTTATAGGCGCAAGATAATACATTTATACTTGTCATTAAGCTCAGCGATTAAATTTTCGACTTCTAATTAAACAAACAGGCGTTTAATCAACGAGCCTATATATATATATATATATATATATATATATATATATATATATATATATATAAATGTTAAATTTTGAGGTAATTTTGAAGCGCAATCGTTAAGCTAGTGCATAGGGCTATTAAGGAGGATCAATTTTCTTCAACGCGTTAAGGGTCGGCTCTGACATACGGATCGTGAAGAACCTCGGTTATGAGGCTCTCACGTACTAACGCTCGTGAGTGGTCAACGCCGGATTATGGGATTAATCACGGGAAGGGTGTTGATGCCCAATTCCGGCAGAGTCGAGAGGGATCTTTGGTTATTCGGAGAGGTGCTGCCAAGGATGGATTTATCGTATTAATCAGCGCTATTTTTGTCATTAACTATTTTACTCAGGTATTTACGGTACTTGTATAAAAGCACTACCTAATGCGCTGACAAGAATATTATCAATATATTTCGAGGCTCGATATTATTATGATATTTAACGCTAAAGGCGTCGCAAAATCAAACGCGTCAACTATGCATTATTAATACAAATTGGCCGTACATGTTTGTACATGTTAAAAATACTTTGATTATAGTTGAATAATCGGCCATTTATGCAAATCTGATAACAAGAAAGTTTCCCCTATTGAAAAAAATCATACATCCCCATAATGTCGCTAGGTAATGAAACAATTATCCGTAACACAAACAGGTACGAGAATTGAAAAATCTTCAAAGTGTTAATAATCGGCAGAAGTCGCGTCACATTAATTTTCATAGGAGATTAAAGCCAAGTGCCACAGCTGATCGAATGGCAAATTTTCTGAGATAAATAAGAGACATTTCCATGTAAATGACAAGCGAGTGCCGTTAATGCTGTAAGCTGACCCGACGCGCAATGCGTGGCTCAAGGATTCGCGAGGCCTATCGCATTGCGAGAAACGAGAAACTCCCGACGCAAGGCTAACATGACTATTCGACTCATCTCTCGGTTAATCCTTAGGAATCGCAAGGCCGCTCGCGACGCGACATCGAAGACGAGCAAACACTACTAGGCTCGCCAACGCCCTGTAGATCTGCATTATTAGACAAAGTACAGTGACGGTACCTTCTCCCTTCTATCCCTCCTTCATTTCTTTCTCTTTGGCTATCTCTCTGTTTTATGCACGCGCGCAAATGCACGCACGAGAGAGCGAGGTAGTGATCGTGCGAACGAGCGAGAAAAAGAGAAAGAGAAAGAGAGAGAGAGAGAGAGAGAGAGAGAGAGAGAGCGACTGGGCGGCGCGAAAGTTCCCCTGGCGTGCCGCTTGCTCGCGCGTTCATTAATCTTGATCGGATCAGTCGAGATAGCGGCGAGCTGTTTCGGAAAGCCTCCTCCTCCTCCTCCTCCTCCTCCTCCTCCTCCTCCTACTTCCCCTCCTCCTCCCACTGCCCCTCTTCTCATCATCTCTTCTCTTTTCTCCTTCTTTTTCAGAACTCGCCTGCGTTGCCTCTATTTTTCCGTGCCCTGGCTGTCCACAGCCGTCTTGCCAACTTATACAGTCCCTTTTTTTCTCCCTCTGCCCTAGCGTGTACACCCTTAGAATTTCGTACTCTAGAATTGCCGCTCGCTAGAATGATCGGACATACAATGTCCGAGCTCCGAGTTTCGTTTTAGTGCCGCAGATGAGTTTTATGCCTTAAGGGGACATACAGAATGTGGCGGTGGAGGGAGGGAAACTCTGACGATTCCAGCATCTCGGTGTGGGCATAACGAATCTCTGCCTCAATTTCAATTACCTCTTGCCTTTCCAGTTGTACGGGGATGAAGTACGCCTTGCGCGTACGAATTTATACACACACACACACACACACACACACACACATATATATATATATATATATTTGTTTTGAGTTAGAATTAAAGTGGATGCCCACGGGATTAGAAAATCCAGCGTTACATTATTGAATAGAGCGCATCGAGCGACTCAGTGTTTGTTGTGAAAATGCTGAATTTATAAATGAATTCCATTCGATATTTATTGGCAATAAAGGTAACCACGAGATTTCTCCCTCGATCTCGCCTTCTCATTATCAGCTTTATTGCCTCACTCTGCAGACGCGTTTCTCCCTAATTATTTGTCAACTATTTAAATAGCCTTATTGTACGCACATTTCGAAATGCTTGTAAAAACAGTAATTTCCAATCGTTATGATCCTTCGATAAATACGTAACAACGATCTGCACCGATTTTTCAATGAATCGATACAATGACCCGGAAATTCGGGCAAAGTCGACGCGACGTACTATTGCGCTCGTTCTTTGATAAACTTTATAAAATTCAGCCTCGTCATGCAGCGACATGACAAAAGCTTCACTCGTAGATTTGACGATTTGGCCGCGAAACGCCTACGAACATTCGTCACTCAGCAAAATACACGAATTTATAAATTTTCGATATTCAAATTATCGTCCGCCTATCCGCATAACTCGTAAAATTAAAAATAACGTTTACAAAGAAGAGATTGAGCTTCGAAGGCGATTTTACCCCATTAAAATTAACATTAGCAAGGTGAAGTGAGATGCAGCCAAGCTCCCATCACCAGGATTCGATGGCTAAAGTCCGAGAAGAAAAAGTTACGATAATGACGAATGAAGCGCATTTGAGACGATTTCAGCCGACGATATAAGAGAATTATAGATAATTGATCGCAATAGGAATTGCGCATTGGCAATCCTCTCATTGTTATTCACGGGAGGGGGAACGAGACGCTGTTACGTCGAGACGGTCGCAGCAGGGTCTCGGCCAAATTGAAAGTAGAATCCATCACGTTTTCAGGGGGCAAAAAAGAATTTTAATGAATTATAAGAAGGCAAGATTGGCAGGCAATCCCAATGGAATTAAAGGGATGGAATACCGGGTGCACGCGCGCACGGCTCTATTCTCCTTCTATTGTTAATAAAATCGAGCTTTTATTATGCCATGGCTGCAACTGGATCATAGGACTAACGTCCGCTTATGTCATGATTTTACTCTTTGAACGTTACGTGCGCGGCATATCCTGAAATATCATATCGGCCTTTGCTTGTTTAAGCGAAAACAAAAAGAAAAAAAAAACAAAAACAAAAACACAAATCAAAAGGGATATTAAGTGGTAAGCCGGTGAAAGAGTG
>NW_011948425.1:2667958-2669071 GCF_000503995.2 Ceratosolen solmsi marchali | reverse complement strand
CATTTATCGAAATTCTACTCCATTTTTATGCCGTTTGTAGGTGAATTTTTCTTCTATCCAATTTATTTATGCTTATGCACGCGCTACGCGACTTCCATTCGATCAACGTGTCGCTGTTTGCTCTTCAAACATCATAAACTACTTATATTCATTGGTAACAACCTATTTTAATAATTTTCACGAAGATCATTTTAATTTAACACGTAATTACGAATAATTAACGCACGTCAAATGCAACAGCCAGCCCCTTTCATATTGCGATTAATAACCTAATTTAATGCCCCGTGTTCATCGATGGAGCTGTGATTTTTTTTTACAGCTCAAGTGGAAGTGATGAAAATTAACGAAACTTTTGAAAAATACTTGATCGGCACCATAAAGAAAGCATAGTTCTTCTCCAGGATCCATTGATCCTTACGTGAGGATTTCGTCGACGTAAAACACCGAGGGCTCTGCGACTAATCAATTTGTTAAATACGGAGCAAAGTTGCTGGATTTTAACCCATCGATACAATAAATAATTCACCATCGACACGCATTAACAATTCCTTTTGTTTGTCAAGTTGATCGTTCGTTAGACAAGTTTTGGCCAATATTACAGGACCATTAATTTTGCCACACTGATTCATTGCAATTCGCCGGTAATGGAGAATACCGTTAGGCAAGGGAGCCTCTCCCTTGCAAATATATTTACTTAATTATCTTTATTGTTTATTATAATCCGTATAGATCGACTGTCAAGTCGGCTGTCAACAATTGTATCGAGCTTACGGTCTTTGTGATTTACCAAGTGCCAGCCACCGCACGAACATAAGGCGGAAATTCTAGAAAGACCATTTGAAAATCGCCATCCTAGATAATTACATTTTCTCTCCTCATCTTTTCTCCACCTTTATCTCATCCTTCTCTTATCTTCCTCATCCTCTTATAAAAGATCAAGGCTCTACCTTTCCCGAACCTCGACAGCCTAGTCATCGCATAATTGGATTCGGTCGTGTTAGCATTCTGTCCGCGTATCCCAGCTAACCAGTCGCCCAATCACTTTGCATATTTCCACAAAAACAATGCGTCGACGGCATTCTCAATTAATCCATCGGCGTGAAAACGACACTC
>NW_011948425.1:2666797-2667873 GCF_000503995.2 Ceratosolen solmsi marchali | reverse complement strand
ATTAATCCATCGGCGTGAAACCGACCCTCTTTCTCACCGATCAAAACACACTCTTTATAGTGACGATTATACGCATCCATTTAAAGAGCCGTTAAAGGCATTTAAATGCATTGCCGGAGCAAACGAGACGTGTCTTTCAGTGCCGCTACTCGCGCTTGCCACCCCACCATCCTCCTCCCATCGCCTCCTTGGAATTAATCGAATAATCGAGAGACGTCGCGTCGATGATGAAACGACCGGGGAGAGGAGAGCCAAACGGATTTAAGGGATCGACAGTGAAATTGGAGGCCCGCGCGACATGTTGCTAGGATCGTCCGCCACGTGCCCACACCCCCGGTAGCTCGCGATTATTAGTGTCTCGACGGTACTTGGCGCTATTTGCCCTGGCGTTGGCGCCGGTTACTGGATGACCCGGATTCTCATTCCCGTTACCTCCAATCGCGAATGTCTACGCAACCACGACGAAACCCCCCGCCCTCGAGGGAGCCTCACTCAGCCATCGTCGTCACCCCGGGTTTGCGTGTGACGCCGGAGGTGAAGAATCCGGCGGGAGGCTGGTCTCGCATGATCTACGGGGGAAGCTTAGTAATTACAGGGCTCTGATAAATGGAGCGCCGACTCGTTAATTCACACCTCCCTCCCCCTCTCCCTCCTCCCAGCCTCACGCACATCTCTCCATAAACTAACATCACTGAATTACATCTAATGGGGAACCTGGGCGACCTGTTTGCGCTTGGGACACAAGTTGGACGTCGAACTCTCATCCATTTTTTTTGCATTCGCAATAAATTTTCGCGGATTCTAAATGATGCAACTGATCCGAACGAGGCTACGCGAACAATCGTCGCTCGACGACGACAACGGTGAAGACGACGAATCTAACGACACGATTATCGCTACAAATTGGTGAGTCGAAGGACGAATGAATGGAAGGAATCTCGCTGCTGTCGCACGACACCTACCGTCCATTAACCTTCACTACGAAAGCCCAAAAAGAGGGAAAGTGCGCGAGTTGTTTATATAGTCAGCGGAATTAAACGAAGGCCAAACGAGCTCCTCGCCCCCCCCCCCCCCCC
>NW_011948425.1:2627626-2666787 GCF_000503995.2 Ceratosolen solmsi marchali | reverse complement strand
CCCCACGTCCCATATCCTTCCAAGCTCTACCATCGTCCAGTAACAGCTGCCGACGCGAGGGTGAACAACGCGTGATAGCACTTTATCCGCCGGTACTGCAATTCATTTTATTTAATAATAATCGATTACTCAGCCGGGCAATGTGGCACTTTTCAAGTCAGAGTGGCTTAGGAAACTTGATTTAAGGCGAGTTTCGAGGCGATGGTATCGAGGCGCTACGGCTCGCTCGCGAATCAGGAGTCCGCAGAATTCTTTCTCTCTCTCTCTCTCTCTCTCTCTCTCTATATATATATATATATATATATATATCTTTCTCCCGATGCGTAACGAGGGCGACGTCGCTGCGGAGGCTCGACCACCCAATTGGCCGGCATATGCGATCCGAGTTGAATCGCCGGTGATCGCCGCGCTTCATTTGTCTTGGGGAGGAGCGGTCGGGGGCCCCCGGGAAAAACAAGGTCGCGCTCGCGCTCCGACTGCCTTCGCAGAAGTCGAAAGTGCGTCGGACGATCGGGCTCTTGTCGCGTCCCGACGGCCCTCGTGAGATCCACAGCCGCCCGATGAGGAATGACGCGGCCGAGATCTGATTGCCATGAAACCTTATTGCTGGATTATTACGGGCCTCCGCGACCCTTATCGGCGCGTTCACGCCCATCCCATCAATGTCACCGACATCGACCTCTCTCCCCCCTCACTCCCCGCCCCCTACTCCATCCCCTTTACGACGGTGGAACGCGATTACGATCTGCGACCATAGCAAGCGCCGGCATGCACGAGCCTATTTTCTTTGCCGACTCCCGGTGCTCGTTACCAAGTGCCAAGTCGGAAGTCGCGTTCCGAGAACGTCGTAGTGGGCTTTTAAAATCATTCCGACTCGTTCTGCTTAATTAAGTCGTGCCCAAACTTATCTATGTACGACTAATGATACCCTCGAATCGTGCCCGCCCCTCCTACACCTTAACAATAGTATTTGCATTTATTTATCAAACTATTTAGACGGGGCAACTGCCGCGTTAGCCACTTATGTGCGCAGGTTAAATTATTTCAGTTAAAGTAATTCAGGATGGAAGTCGAATTCAGGTGAAGTTCGAATAAGGTGCTAAATCATCATCAATACCATTGTCTTTTATTTTCCTCTTTTATTCTTTTTGAAACGTTTATTTATTTTCCTTTTTAACCATAACTATCGTGGCGAAACGTGCTACGTAATAATAGTATTTCACGACAGTCGTCGATAACATTCCTCTATTATTCTCTCGCAATATATTTCTTTATTAGTAATGTGACTTACTACATCGCTGCACGTGTGGCCACAAGAGCAATGAAGTGTTCGTAAACTCATATAAACGAGCGCAATGGGTAAACGTAAGATTTATCAAAGCACCGCTGCTGTTAGAATAGACGGCGATTGGCGGATAAAACGGGCAAGCAACTACGGTCGCTGGGGCCAAAAATTCCAACCGCTCATTCTTCAAATAAAAAAGTATAAAACACAGTTCCATAGAAGTCAACGGCGATCGACAAAGTTTCTCAAGTTACTACGGGAAAATTTATCGGCGCAGCGAGGAACTCGCAACGTTCCAATAGGCCAGCAGCATTCGTCATCATTCGCTTTTTGACAGCGGATATTCTACCATAAAAAGAAATATGTAATTGAAGAAAAAAAAGAGCAAATGAATAAAGAAAAAATAAATTAAGAAAAGCATCAAGCCCGACCACAACCAAACGCAATCGCACTAGACATTTTTTAATACTCTGCTTCACTTTCTTCCTCGACCCAATCAACGAATTACGAGGTTCATCGTAATTACAATGGCCCATCCAGCGCAAAGATGATGGTATTCTTATCATGACCACTTGGACGTCTCGTGTGCGTAAGATTCAATGAAACAATAGCGAAAAGTCTTTGCCCCACGGTCCCCCCGATATTCTCCATTTTCCGACGACGAAGCCCCGAGACCGACGGTCGAGAGCTTGACCCAAGCCTGGTATTCTGACCGATCGCAACCTTTCACTCGTCTACTCTCTCTCTCTCTCTCTCTCTCTCTCTCTCTCTCTCTCTCTCTCTGTCTGTCTGCCTGTCTGTCTGTCTGTCTCTTTTGCGCTCTCACTCGCTCGCTCGCCGGCTTTTCTAGTTTCATGGGCGGTGGCAAAGCCGCTCTACGGGCGTCTCCCATTCGTCTCTCGGAGCCACCCCTCCTGCGGGAGAAAGCGAGCGGGGGTATCGTGCACACCTCGCGCAAGCGTCGTCACGGGCGATCGCTGGATACAATAGCGACTGCAGCTGCGTGAGTTGGCTTCGTGCTAATGCCTGGACAGATGCCTCCCTTCGGGGGCGCCTCCTTCTTCCCTTTATTATCCTGGGCCGGTTCGCGCGCTACCGGCCGACGACCGATGACTCGCTCCACTCGACCATTTCGCCGATCGTCTTCCTGCGCGTCCTGCATCCTTCATGCCAGACTAGCACCAACTCGGGCATTAAAAGCCCATCTCATCAATCGATGAGCCCCCGAGCTTGTGATCTTCTGACCGCGAAAGCTGTTTCACCTCTCCATCGGCTGTCAGAGCTTGCCGTTATTAAGCTCATCAACGAGATTAATGTCAAAAGCAAATACGCTGCTGAATTTTTTTTTTTTTTTGTAATCTGTGTGTAACTATGACCTCGTGAACGTTACACCCCACGCTAACGTACCGAGTGAATTGTTTGCGTTCTTATTCGCATATTCGCCAAAGAAGTTCGAGCTATCTCTCTCTCTCTCTCTCTCTCTCTCTCTCTTTCTCTATCGCTCTCTCTCTCTCTCCATCTCTCTATCTCTCTATCTCTCTATCTCTATCTCTATCTCATTTTGGGACCAACTTCCTTAATTAATCGGTAATAATACGTTTGTGCGCTGTTTTGCTGGTTACGGGTCTTGGATAATAAAGAGCTTGAGAATGAGAGAGAATGACAGAGAGAGAGAGAGAGAGAGAGAGAGAGAGAGAGAGAGAGAGAGAGAGAGAAAAGGAAGAAAAAAATAAAAAATTAAAAAAAGCAACAGAAAGGAACTAAAAACCAAACAAAAAAAGAACAAGATGTACGATTAAGAAATTTACGAATAATAAGAGTAAATGCCAGAAACTTTGGAATAAAAATAACGAGTAAAAAAGGAAGAGCTGAGAGGGGCAGTAGACGATCGCCTTTTTTGTTGCCTCGTCATCTTCTTTTCCCTTTATGTTCCCATTGGCTTTTTTCTTTCTACGCGAATCTCGATAAGCGATCCCCCTTTGTACGCAAGAATATTGATCTCGAGAGTTGGGCTGCACGATGCAGTGAGGAAGCAAATCGCGTGTAGCTTTATCGTGCAACGGCCAAAGTAAACGTAAAAAATTCATTATTTAAAATAATGGGAAACAGTTGATCGTACATCGCTGTGTGAGAGTGAAATTAAACAACAGAATAATATGTTTTTTTCTTTCTTTATTTATTTCGTGATGTATTTATCGGTTTCATCGATATAAACATAAGCATTATCGTGCCAATAATTATGAATCGTCGTCGGTACTATACAAGGTATTATATACACAGAAAAGAGTACACAATGTCACACTTATACGACGGCTTGTTTACTCGTACACAACTTTTTGTTAATCGCCTAAAGTTAATGTTATTGTCGAACAACGAGGAGTGAGAATAGCGCTTGAATAATCCGGGCTACGGATCTATCAAACTTGATAAAACGCTAATCTCGTCCATTGTCTGACCGTTTTACGACAATTTCAGAATTACGTGTCTTTATTAATTAACATTTTCGTTCGGCTTATATGCTACTTTCATACAGTATAATTAATATTGTTTTGGTATATCGTCACAGCGACTCTGTGCATAAATCGTTTGATTTCTACTCGCTTACACAAATAGTAGCTCAGTTTTTTTTTGTTTTTTTTTTGTTTTGTTTTTTTTATTTTTCTTTTTCTTTTGTATTTTTATTTTCACGGGTGTTGTGTCACGTATTGAGTCATAATCCACGGTATTGGTCTTCCATACTCCTAATAATCTTTTTCGTTTGCATTAAAAATATAGACACTACTACATCTCATAAATGTATGTACATGGGGTTTGTATGCGGTGTAGTTTAATTTTGAACGCTGAATAAAAATAATTACAAAATGCTGAGATCAGAATGAGTTGTTACTGTGATCGTCTACCCACGCGAAAGTGAAAAAAAAAGTGTTGATTAATTTAGGAAAACTATCAATAGTTTTATACGAGAGTTGTAAGTATAAAGGAAAAAAAAAAAAAAAAACAAAGTCGAAAAAAAAGAAAAAATGGCCCTTACGTTTGTAATAAGCGAATTACATATTAATAATTAAGGTCGATTAAACTAAACAAATACGCATGAAAATTACGGCCACCTCAAATTTATATTTAGAAATATATAGTATATGAATAGTCTATGTAAGATATACGTTTTTGAACACAACAGCGTAACGAAGCTTACGTCAATTTTCATTGATTGGGTATTCCATTTAATACGCATTTTACTCATTACTTATATTTTAAAACATAGTTCATAAACGGTGCCACTGCGATTTTTCTTTACAATTTCCCATGGACTATCGCTCAGTCGTCACATTATTCGCTCGTGGCTCTGCTTACGTAAATAGAAAAGAGAACCGCTTGTATACAATATTGTGTATTTTATTTTAAACACTTGGGCGAGTCGTAATGAGCGAGCATTTTCATTCGACCGCATTAACGATTTCTTTACAATTATATACACACACCATTTCCTATTATTATTATTATTGTTATTATTATAATTATTTTATTATGTACATAACTCCATAGTGCTTTCAAGGACTTAATCTTTACGGAGTATTATCTCGAATTAAACAAATATAAATATATATTTAAAAAGAAAAAAAAAGTTAAAAAAAAAAATATATATATATATATATATATATATATATAACTTTCATTTTTCATTTTTTCATTGTCCCGCTAGAAAATAAATGTCAAGCAAAATGCATCATTTTTTTTTCTTTATACGTTTTCTTTCTTTCTTTCTTTCTTTTCTTCATTTCTTTAATCCCTCCCATCTCTCCATCCCCTATTTTTATTATTATTATTCTTTTTTTTTTTTTTTTTTTTTTTTTTTTTTTTTTTTTTTTTTGATTTTTGATTTTCCGTCCAATACGAGACAAATGGCACATATTAACGATTATTAACTGGTAAATTCCTCATAACCAGTTGCGTCACTGGGTTACTTCACCATCATATAAGAGAAATAAGGATATTAAAAAGAAAAGAAAAAGAAAAAAAAAATTCGTAACACGGATATGAACATTATTTTGAAATGAATAATTTTTATTTATTCGTACCATTTAGTTTTTTAATTTATTATCTTGTGAAAGTATCTATAACGAATGAAAGAGGTTAAATATATCTTTGAATTTAATCGAATCTGAAGTAGAAAGGAAAAAATACCTTTTGATTTAATACAATTAGTTATACCTCATACGGAAAATGTCTTATACATGCTTGAAAAAGATTTATTTTTAATGATAAATCACATACTCTTTGTCGGACAATTATTATCTATTAGTATTTCCATCAATACATGTCGAAAGTTACATTACAATTTTATTTTCGAAATCAAATACGCATAATCGTCAACGAGTAATTAATTATAAGAAACAAGAGGATTCCACGATTATTAAATTCAGTATTCACTTAATTTACGTAATATTGATTGAATATATCAAAAAATATTACTCATTTTACAAATTACATTAGATTTAGCTAATCGTAATAAAAGTTAGCCGTTGCTACAGTTCAAATTCATTATCCTTCATTCAATGACTGCACGCACTTTATCTTTCCACGTTAAATTTATATATTTATTAATTATTAATTCATACCATTATTATGTAAAAGATTTTTTATTTCCAACATGAATCCTCGGCTGTAGAATACTCATAAACTAAAAGTTTTTATACTAATATTATTGATCTATAGAAACGAGATTACGAAATAATAGACACTTTTTCATATTGTTATTTTTGTCATCGTGTGCTATCATTTGATATAGTAAGTTTTTGCATTTTTGCATTTTTGCGCCTTTATAACTTACTACGCAGAATTTTTCTCTAATACATTGTCTTGTTTTCCTCAAGGGCAGAATAAATGAATAAGAACTGTGCTCTCTAAAAGCGCATATCTACGCATATCGTGCGCCAAATTATTATTTCAACAATAAACTTTATCAAATGAATACGATGATTCGTCAATGACGCGTATCTTCGCCGGCTTATTCTAGATTTTAAAGAAGTATGAAACTTTGGGAATCACGAAGGGTTAATTAATTGGTGAGTAGAATAACAGAGACCGTAGCACTTTTTTGTTTTATGCCAATTGTTTCGTAATCTTATCAATCGATGAATAGTAATGGCATTGATGACGACGACGATAATAACAATATTAATAATTAATAATAATTAATGATAGTAATTAAGAATAATAATAATAATAATGATGATGATGATGATGATGATGATGATGATGATGATGATGATGATGATGATGATGATGATGATGATGATGATGATGATGATGATGATGATGATGATGATGATGATGATGATGATGATGATGATGATGATGATGATGATGATGATGATGATGATGATGATGATGATGATGATGATGATGATGATGATGATGATGATGATGATGATGATGATGATGATGATGATGATGATGATGATGATGATGATGATGATGATGATGATGATGATGATGATGATGATGATGATGATGATGATGATGATGATGATGATGATGATGATGATGATGATGATGATGATGATGATGATGATGATGATGATGATGATGATGATGATGATGATGATGATGATGATGATGATGATGATGATGATGATGATGATGATGATGATGATGATGATGATGATGATGATGATGATGATGATGATGATGATGATGATGATGATGATGATGATGATGATGATGATGATGATGATGATGATGATGATGATGATGATGATGATGATGATAGTAGTAGCAGTAGCAGTAGTAGTAGAAGTAGTAGTAGTAGTAGCAGTAGTAGCAGTAGCAGTAGTAGTAGTAGTAGTAGCAGTGGTAATAGCAGCGGTAGTAGTAGTAGTAGTAGTAGTAGTAGTAGCAGTAGTAGTAGTAGTAGTAATAATAATAATAATAATGCTTATGAAGATGACGATGGGGTGATGATGATAATATTAATAACAACAAGGGAATAATAATAATGAAGGGATGCTCGGGTCGTTGGCTGGAAACTTAGAACCGTGGCGAGCGCGAGGAGGAGCCGCCGTAAATTCGATCTAAAACTGTATTCGCAGGATTAAAAGAATTGGAATGGCTTGAAACATTGTTTATGATTTATTAGCTACTTTGGAGAAAATAGTTTCTTAATGAATAAAGACCGAGCGGCGAGATACTTTTTGATTAATCGTCTCGGCGCGGCTGATGTTTAACGCGGGACTCGCTTAAGCCCCGAAGAAACATTTGGCCGATAAGCCGTTACGACATAACTAATGCATTTATTCCGCGACACGTAACGCTCATCTCAAAAGCCCGGCTGACGTCGCCGTCCCGCGGTAGCTATTACGAGAACAGCCCGTCCCCGAGTACGTCGGTCCGGGCGCGGATCATGGGGAAGGCAAGAGGACCGCCCGCCCCGTCGTCCCGCAGTCCCTCGGGCCCCGTGTGTTACAGGGCCATGAGGCCGTAGTCGGACTTTATGGCCGCCGAGGCGACGCTCGCCGTGACCCCGGGCGAGCTCGTGCTCGCCGGCGCGAGGGGACTTATGCTGCCCGAGCCCATGTGGACCGGGTCCATGAGGCCGCCGATTTGGCAGTGGCTCAGCTGTGCCTGGAGATGGGCGAGGGGATGCTGGCCGAGATGGGCCTGGAAGCCCGGGTGACCGGCTGCTCCGATGCCAGGGAAGCCGTCGCCCGGCGGAGGCTTCACGTCGTGGACCTCCCCCAAGCCCGACATGCCTCCGTTCACGCTCCCATCGAGGCTGCTCTCGAGGCAGCTCTGGGGCGAGTTGTTGTTGTTCTTCCGCTGGCTGCTGCTGCTGCTGCTGCTGTTGGGGTTCTTGGCGGTAGACCTCGCGGTAGCCTTGCCGCTCTTGGCCGGCTGCGATTGGCCACTCGAGTTTTTCCGTCTTACGTTCTTCGTATTGGGCAACTTGTTATCCTTCTTCCACTTCATGCGCCGGTTCTGGAACCAGATCTTGATCTGGCGCTCGGTCAGAACGAGCGTGTGCGCGATCTCGATGCGCCGCCGGCGCGACAGGTAGCGGTTGTAGTGGAATTCCTTCTCGAGCTCGAGGATCTGGTGCCTCGTGTACGCGGTGCGCTGGCGCTTCGGTTCCATGCCCGGCTGGTACGAGCCGTTCGCTGAAACAGATAAGACGAGGGTGCGCAATGAGTTTCGTGCTCCTCGCAATACTTAGCCGGCGTGCAGCAATTTTTCGCTTCGGCGACTCGGCGCAATTCGACGGTTAATTTTGCTTACGAGCGTGGGCGGAGAGGCTCGCGTACCGTAAATACTGCTAGTCGCGGCTATTCCGCTAAAGTCGTTCTACGATCTTCGAGTGCACGTGAAGCGAGAGTTGACGTGCCTTTCGTGACTCTTTAATGGCTTATGGCACTTGGCCTTTGGACTTTAGCAAGTAACGGTTCCTATCTACATATACGAAATGCACTTTTTCTCATTATTGCTCAAGCCGAACGAATTTGTATAGGATACTTGTCCACCAACTTATACTTGCCCCGTGGATTTGACTTTTTCCTAAATTTAATGGCGGTTTAATTTAATTTAACGGCCTATGACATACTTTTTCAGTCGATTAATCAATCAAATGTACGTCTGAATTATGCTTGAAATCTATATCCGAGTAGAAAAATTTCTGTATCGTCACAGTTAAATTGAACGATATGATGAGCCCAATGAAAGAGCAATCAAAGCAAAAACAAAGAAATACACATTTTGCGGATTTTCATTAGTAGACTATTGAATTTAGGCTTTGTATAATAAATATCTTATTTCATTTAATAATATGTCTTTAAGCAGCTTTATCTACATGTATCATACGAATAGTTTGAAATTATTAAACTAAAAATTACATATATATATATGAATTTTTGCAGAAACAATATAATATGGGTGAATTTTGTTTAAAGGGGATTATGTTTATAAAATAATATTGACTACGTTTACCTTATCTAATCTAACCTACCCTAATCTAATATTTTTATTGAATATTATCTGAATAAAAATAAGAAATTAAAAAATAAATAACGAAATAATTTGAAAAAAATAAAGAAAATAATTGAATAATATTTTTATTTATATGCAAAATATAAGTATTCGTTTTACATGAAAACTTAAAGTTTAAATAATTTTACATTTTAACTTACAGAAAAAGTAAATACTTAAAGAAATATATATTAAAAAAAAAAAAAAAAACATCATTTTGAAATGAATTATCACTTATATTATATATTTATGAATTATACAAATCAAATTTTATATTGTGCAATGTTTATTATGAAAACACAATATAAATATGTAAAATTATTTATTATGTATATTGCGTTAGTCATTATGTAAAGCCAATGCAACTAGTTATATCAGCTTATCATTAAAAAATATCCAAAGATAATTTTTCATAATTTCCTGTATTGTGATACCCCGTATCATACGTAACATTTTTAAGATTAAGTTAATAATTTTTATCCGTTAAATAGTTATATTTAATGGTAGCTTGTAATTCATAGTTTAACGATCTCATCGTAAAATTAAGAATTTAAATATTCATGGAAAAATGCTCATAATTTACAAATTGTGATAACGTCAAATAGGAAGCAGTCGTTAAATATTAAAATAATGATTGTAGAAAATTTTAATTTCAAATAAGCAAGTTGATTTTGCATGATATCGGTAGCCGCTAATGAACTGACGAATGTCAAAAAATAAAGTTGCAGCAGCTTTGCGTTATACTTGGCATTAAGATATCGCTGGCAAATAGATATAAACTTCATTCATAAATTCTCAACTGTGGATTATATTGACAAAGTAAGAATGAAAATTCTAGCAAATCTAATTATCACTATCTCATTTATAAAAAGCAAAAATATTATCATTATCGACAACGATACTACTAACAATCAACATAATTAATAATTCGTTAGAATTACTGTAAATTAAAATTAAATAACGTTTATGCTTCGTGTATACATAAAAATCAATGTTTTATGCAGAGGATGATAACACGAAAAATTAAATCCACTATTGCTTTATGTTAATGAAATATAAGCATACAATAATTACATTTATTAAATTTGTTTATTTATTCGTATGAATTGGTAAACATTGAATTATAAAATGCAAGCAATAGTTCTATAATATTCCATGAATTCACGGCTTAGATTTATGATAAATGAATTAATCATTGATTTAATCAAGCGCTGCGCCTACAGGAATTTATCAAAGTACAAAAGTCCGAAAGCACGAAGTATGGGAATTTTCATTATAATTTAGTCAAGAAATAAAATAATAATAAAATAAAGAGATATTAATTTTTACACAATTTGATTAAAATAATCTCTTGGCAATTAAAAATCTTTTTCTTAAAGTGCAGGCGAAACTTGCACAGCAGCTGATTTACATAGCATTTGTTTGTATATGAGATTAAAGAAATGAATGATGATGACTATGAGCGAAGCTATTTTTATCATAATTTCAAAAGATTCTTTTTATTCTCACGATGTACGTTAACATTTAAAACTATTCCCATTATTTTATGTATCTGTCGTCTTTATTAATTCGTTGCAGAAGCATGAGTTTAATGAGGCGAAGTTTATTATATAAGAAATGTTTTATTATCATTCGTTTATTATTTAATTATTGCAAATTTTTTAATTATGTTCGATTTAATAGTCATTGTCTTAGAAATATTTCAGCATAATGTTAAGGATTAATTAATAAGCATAACACATCATTGCTTTATAGAATGTTTATTGAATGATTGCATAGTTTACATATTTAGCAGTACATTACTTAATTTTCCTTTTCTTTTTGTTATTTTGTATTTGCGGGAACCAGAGAATGCAGATTTTTCCTTTAAATTCAGCATTATTATGAATACATTGTCCGATGTATCAAATTTGTTATGTAATATTTTACGATTGGTAAATATTTGCATAGGTCATCCGTCATTGGCTGCGCAGTCAATTCCTCGCTATTCCTTAATTAATGAAAATGTATTGTAGCTCGCGTTGTAGCAACATCCATAACCATATTATTTACTTCATTATCAATTTCTGATTAAAAGGAACGAGCGAACAGAACGAATCTCTCGCTCAAGGTGTATGTCGAAGGGTAAATTAAAAATTTAAATTAAAAATATACAGGACGCACAACGTGAATACTCAACACCTCGTATACATTAAAATTAAAAGTTATAAGAAGAAAAAAGTGTATGATACTCTAAAGAATACATCATTGGAGAAGAATTTCCTGTTCCTTGTCATTCAATACGAAATCGCACGAAATCCACATATCGAATCTCAAGGAATGTCTACGAAGATGTATTTCAAGTTTGTATTAATGTCGACTTTTTCTCTCATGACGCTCGATATCAGGACGAGCTACCGAAAGGATCATCTGCGGAATGGTGACGAAAGTAAAAAGAAAAGTAAGTGGTGAAAACAAGCTACCGAACTGGCCTTAATATCAGTATCGCTCTATCTTCGCGCATATGTTAAAACTCTGGGGCAAAGTGGTGTAGTGGTCGTTTTGGTGGCTTCCTAAAAAGAGAAACCCGGTCCGGTGGTCCGAATCGGTCAACGGTGTATGCAACGACGGAGGACGACGTGGACGGGGACGACGACATGGCGAAGGAAGCTCGGGTGATCAGTTACGGGGACGAATACATTATGCGCGATACGAGCAAATGTTGCTACTACTTTCATTCCGTTTCTTCGTGACGTGTCAAATATGATTTATGGGAATTCGGAAATTCAATTAGCTTGCTCGAGCTACCTACGCGACACAGATTACGAGCCAATTATTATTGCTCTAAGAAAGGATATTGTCGTGAATTCGTGGCGCCTAGATGAAATGATCGCTCACGCGCGAAATAGTTTCCAGCCTTTATTTCTTGGCTCTTGCATCGTAGAGAATTTTTGCTGTTGCTGATGAATCTTTTGCCATCGTAATGGATCACTTTATAGATTCGATGCCATCATAAATTCTTAGGTATTTCTATGCGCACGGGAAGCACTGACAAACAAATATCGCACGACATTTATATTCATAATGAGCGTAGCGATGCATAAATTATTAGCGACGGGGTACAGAATGTAGTTTATTAATAATTTCAGAGAAGTGAAAAGCATTTATTATCTTTTACGCTGCTTCCAATATACTTCCGCTGTAAGCTTCAATTTATTGAAATCAGGCATTTTTGCAACAATTGAGATTAGAAAATTAACGGATCGATTAATTAATTATTAAAATTGAAATTTAATTATATCAAGGTCACTTATAGCATTAGCATAATCTTCGTACGATCACATGGCATGAGAATTTGAAATATTTGAAATATTATGATTTTTTTTTTCCTTAACATTATTATATCCAAAAAATAATCTTCATCTGAATTACGTACGTTTCGCTTTTCTTTTTCTATTGGGCGTGCCAAGTTCATTATGTTGATTAAAAACACTTGAAATTAAATTACATTCCCAATGTAATTAGTTGAATATCTATCAAACGTTATTTCAAACTTTATACATTTCTTTTATGATCTATAGATACGACAAACTATTTAGATACGACTTTTTGACATTTTAATTCACAAAAAATTATTATCGCTATTATTGTTTAACTATATATTTTTATCATTCGTCCTTCCGTTATCTGCTTAGATGTATGCTGCATTCAATATTTTCTATATAAGCTTATATAATATTAATTGTTCGCCTTATCATTTTAATCACTTAGGGATAATATGACGGGAAAAAAGCCAGTGACTAGTGATAATAAGAAAATCATTGATACAATTATTGAAATGGCAATTGTATTGAAAAAAAAAAAAAAAACTTTTATTAACAATCATTTTTATTAACAAACATATGTTAAAAGTGAACGAATAAATTTTTACGCAAATTCTAATTTACTCGTAAATGTTGAAAATATTATATCAATTATAAACAGCAATTGCATTCACGGTGTAACATTCATTGCTTCAACATATTCTTTCGAATATTATGAACGATTACCTATATTCAAATTATTAGAGGTGTTTTTTCTTCGTTAATAAATAATTCCATTTGTGTAGGTTTTACAAGTCTTTCAATGAAATTGTACACTTTGATCCATAGCTTTCATACATAATGTGAACTATAGCATATTATATATTATCTGATAAATCCAATTTTTTTTATCATAATAGGAATAAGTAAGAGAATGATGTAATCATTAAAAATGAATAGAATTTTTATATTCGGAAAAAGTACGTTTATGTTTCATCTAGAGTATATTTAAACAATAATTTAGAATAAAATTACATTTATAAACATAGAATTGTGTACATAATAAATCAATGAAATAATACTCAATACGAAGATCCTTATTCAAACACAATTTGTAATAATGACCTTATGATATAATAAATAAATGAATAAAAAAGTCTATGTAATGCTTACGTGAACTATATATTATCATAATCAAAAATGAAAACAAAAACAAATTTACTTCTTAATGTAGGATTCATTATTTCTCTAATATCAAAATATCAAAATTAACTAAAATATATTTAACAATATGTGAGAAAAATTAATAAATAATATATTGTATATATAAAAACAGAAAGATATCATTTAACTGATAAAAAAACTATATTGATTAAACAAGAAATTTTGTTTACATACTTTACAGACATTTTAAGTAACTATTTAGCTAGTAATTTATATATAATAATTAATTATAAATTGATATGCCTGATAAAACAATTTCAATAAATCCTTACATAATTCATTGTAAATATTACGTCTTATTTCATCAAATATAATTATATAACTATTTTCAAAACTTGGACATTAACAAAAAGCATATTGCATTTATTCTTAAATAAAATCTAATTTATAGCGATGATCCGTAAATAAAAAAATAATATAAATAAAAAAAAACATCATTTTTTTTTATAAAAGAATTATATTCATGTATTTGGATTGAGTGAAAAAAAATATTTCATTTTAACAGAATGGAAGACGTTTTAAATCGCACGATCGATCCTTTCACCAAATTCAAAGAATTGGGTTAAAAGATGTAAGACAAAATAATGGTTTGGATAAAAAAAAAAAAAAAAAAAATTGAAATAAAAAAAAACCTATACTAGAAATTAAAAGAATATAGTTCTATATTTTTCTTATCTGTTATTACTTTAATCTGTTTTACATAAGGAAAGATATTATTATTTTTATAAATAATATGTTTTGTATATGCTTTGAACATATTATTAGTATATATTTAATATGTTGAATTTTAAATGGAATTGATTATGTTGAGAAGAAAATCTTATGTTTTATAATTTATTTAAACAAATAATATTAATACGTACGCGTATTCATAGGTATATGGTATTAGAGGGTTAGAGAGAATAAATTATGATTGTTCAAAAAAAGGTGAAAAATGGTATCCTATATCAGGAAAAAAACGCGTGATAAGGAAGAAGTAATGAATTTGATAAAATTAAGAAGCTTAAACTTTTAAAATGTAATTTAAAATGGTATTGTAATAAGCAATAACTTTTGCCTAATTATGAGAAATTTGTAACATATTAGAATTTTGTAAATGTTCGATTATGATTGATTAATTGCTCTAATTGATCAATTAGAAAGTTAAAAATATTTTATAATAGTAAATTAGCATTTGAATTGCAATATTTCACGATTGATTCAAATTATATATATTTATAATTTATATATCTATATTATATATTATATATATATATATATATATATATTCTTATGTAATCCAATATAATTGGCTATAAAAATAATCCAGCAATATTCAGATATCCAACTTAATTATTAATTAAGAACTCTGAGAGATACAATTTTAAATTATTCATTATAATTTGAAGATGTAAGGTTTAACGTTAATCAAGTTTCTATTTAGCTGTGTAAAGATATTATCGATAGATCAAGCGATATTGATATTAACATAGTATAAAAGGAATGATTTTTTAATTTAATCAGAATTCAGAATTTTGTATTAAAGCATGCATTTAGTAAAAGACAAAATTATCAGTAAAATTTGTTACCGCATAATTAAAATAGAAAATAAATTTGATCTATATCGTTATACAATTGTATATAGAGAAATATACGATATATTCTTATCTATAGATTTATAATATTTATAATATCCTTAATATATAATCTTTTTAAAAATATCGAATGAGAAATTCATCAAAAATCGATTTAAAATTTTAAAGTTTTATAAGCAATTATATCTATATTTTGGCGAAACTGTTTCTTTAATATATTGTTATTAGATAGATTCTTTAATTTAAAATAATATTAATTATTAATTAATAACATTAGTAGATTATTTAAATTGAAGAAAATAAAAATAAACAAAAAATTACTAAAAAGGAGCTATAAGTAAGCAATGGCTTGTATAATTTAATAATTATGACCTATTCATATCCAAATATATTAAAAGTAAAGAAAAATGAATAATACTATTAGAAAAAAATAGTAATTGCTTATGAAAAATAATCTTAAAACTAAAAATTGATCAAATATAAAATTAAAAAATAAAATAATTGTAGAAATTTTACAATATGTTTAAAAATTGCCCGAAAAAGTAACTTTATATATATTATTCAATATTTTATTGTATTTGATTAAAGAAATAAATTCGAGTCAATTTTACATGACATTTTTATGAAATATACATTATCTATTATTATTTTAATCACAGACTTAAAACATTAAAAAAAATTATCAATTATTACAATAAAGTGTTTTCAATTATCTAGAATGACGAAGATAATAATTACAAGTAAAGATAAAAATTTTTCGTTACATTTAAAGCAAAATGTAACAAAAGGATATTAAATAAACTAAATATAAATAAATTTTTTTCTAATGTTCTTCATGAAATGATATACTCAATGTAATTAACAAACCTAAATATGGAATTAATATATACATTATTTTCCAATGAATTATGAAAATATAAAGTTCACGTTAATATATAAAAATTAAATTATTTAAACAATTTGTTTGTTTTTTAAATAGTACATGTCATGAAAAAAAAGAACAACCAAGAAGGTATGTTAAAAATGTATATAAAATTATCCTTACTAAAAGAAATATTATCCTACATCAGAAATTTGTTTTTTACTCAAATTATATTGTGAAAATTGATTCATTACAACATTTATTGGCAAACAAATGAAGATCAAAGTAGTCTAAATTATATAATTAATAATGGATAAATAGATTTTAAAAAATATTTAGATTTTAACATTTTTATTGAATATACAATAACAAATCAGTTAAAAACAGGATTAAATGAATTTAATCAAATTAATATATTATTATAATCAATTTATGGTAAAAAAAATTGATGAATTTTAAAAAGTTAATTATAATTTAAAAATGTAAATATCTGTTAAAGTAATGTAAGAATAACAAGACAAAATAAAAAAATTAATATGCGTAAATTAAATGCATAAATTAAAAACAATATATATATATATATATATATATATATATATATATATATATATATATATATATACAATTATAATGTATTGTCAAAAGAATACGTAATTATTTGTAAAACTTTGGTGTCATAATTGTTAAAAATTAAGATAATCTTGAATTCGACAGTAATTTTTAACAAAATCATATCTTAATTTGATAGATACATTAAAAAAAAAAAAAAAAATGTGTAAAAATATCAAATTTTAATATTCAAAGACAAAAAGTAAAAAGTAATGAATCAACAAATTAATGATATTTGGTAGAAGAACTGTATTAAGCAAATTGAAGATCATCATATCACTGAGTATTGAAATATTAAAAATGTTGATCCTAACTTTTGTAAGTCACGAATTATTAAAAAAACGTAGGAATGAAAAAAAAACTCCAAAATCTTACGTGATATTGCATATTTAGAAAGAAAACGTATTCCCTTCACGACAGAAAATTATAAATTGTATGATAGCAAATTGATAGTTATTGATAGAATAGATGTAACGTTCAAAAAAATTACTAATAGTTGTGTATTGTAAATTTTGTAAATCGATAAAATTTTCAACTGACAATTCACGTCAATATAAGAAGCGGAAGGAAATTTTCGGAAAGATAAATATAATTACTTATGACTACGAATGGGAAAATTTATATATATGTATATAAAAAGATTTTTATAGCATAAGGAAAATCTTTGCCATGTATTTTCAAATACAATAAATAGAGGTATTTTAGTGGAACTGACAATTACAGGAGCTAAAAAGATTTTTCATCGCTTGTAGGTGACTTAGTGATCGAATCGTGTAACACATGGAAAAGTTCATTACGCCGGCTGCGCATCGTTTCCAACTCACATCTTCGCATCTTCGTCGTAGCCAATATCAATTTTAATAATTACCATTACGCATTGCCAATAGCGTTAGACAATACATTTTCTCATTGGTTGCAATCAGTTGGCGACATTGTAATTATCCACAGGCTCTACCGTATTCCCAAATGGCGCGACATCTCATACTAATTTATAAGCGGGGCGTTACGTTATTCGAATAGCAAGAGTTCCACATGAAATACAATACACCTTCTCGATTATCAAGCCCCTTGATCGTATCGTGATTGATTAAACCGATCACATTACACGATTATCGGATAAAAAATCTCGACTTTTCAAGATGCAAATAGAAAAGCCGATCTCCTACGCGGTCAATCTCATAATCGACGGCAGCTCTGTGACAGCAGCCGTGACGTCTTGAACATTTCCCCGGGTCGAGCAATCAGAGAAACAACGGGCGGGGTCCCGCATGCGCGAGCATCGATATTGGAAGATTCGGATCTATCCTCCTCCGAGGCGCTCGTGTTTTTCCATGCCGGGAGAAAACGAGCGGGGACAGGCGGGTTCGAAATAGCGAGGCATGGTGGTCCTGGTACGCTGGAGCCCATGTAAGACAGAGAGAGAGAGAGAGAGAGAGAGAGAGAGAGACAGGGGATTGGAATCACTGCGGGCACATTCCATTCCGAAGCTGCTGACCCTTCTTCCACGGTACGCGGCGTCCGGCATCGACGATCATCGTACGGCACCGTCACAGGCCACGAAGAGAGATATTGCCGCTGCCTGCCTCGACGACTCCCCCAATCCCCCCCCCTCCAACGACTTCGCCACACATACACAATCGGACACGCGGAGAGAGTCCGGGAACCAACCGCATCCCGTAATCAAAGTCCAACGTCGCTCTAACTACCTACTTGGCATTGCCCCCATAACTTTATATTTATAAATAGCCTCGCTCGCCGCTTTTCTTTCCTCGACTTTGGCCCGATGATTCGCGCGTACCTTAATCGAGCCATTGTGCGACTTAAAGTGGGAGACTCGATGTAATGGAGCGATCGCGATGGCTCGGGCACCGTCGTCAGAAGTGCGACATTAGCGGTGAAAATGATCCATGATCATTCGTTGGTTGCTGGAGTGCCGACTCGAGTACCGAGGCACTGCGTAATGCGCAACGAGCCCCGTCGCCTGTCTCGTAATGCTCCGTCGATTGTTTATTAATTACCATTATTTATTAATTAACATGTTGAATTAATTATTAAAGGGGATGAAGCTTGTTAGGCAGCATTTTAAAGGGTTAATTTTTAAATTCCTAATTGGTCATCGCTAAATGGTTAATAATAACCTTAAGCATATGGTAAAGTTGATGGCCGTTGGGTTGACAAATCATATACAATACATTATAATTATGCAATTTTAAATTGTAGTCGATTAAATTAATTGACTGCTATTACGGGATGGAGAGCCATCGAAGCAATAAGTACCTTGTGACAATCAAATTTATTTTCAATAAAATTTAATCATTTTTGGCAAGGAATTTTTTTTTTTTTCATTTATCGTTGAAAAAATAATGGAAAGTCTGATTCTAGGATAAATTGTCAATTTGGTTTAATGGAAATAAAGTTTTATCTATAAAATACATAGGGAAACGAATTTTTCATTGTAATGTTAAGCATGTCGTTTTCCAAAGTTCTACGTTTTTGCAATTACTTTTTTTCTTATTTTTATTCACGCAAACGGTATTCGCCTTGCAAAACTATTCTATCACTATAAATATTTCATATGTTATCCGAGAATAATAGGCAAACAAGATTGTGCTTGAGCTATTTGCATTGTCTATTAAAAGAATACTAAATTATTTAATGGAATAATGCATTATCGAGCTTTTTATTTAATTCACACCTTAAAATGCTTTCGTAAATATTTCTTATTTTGTAACTCATGCACTGGAGTATTTCTTACTCGTTAAATCAAAGTGTCTTACTTAAATTCCTCGAATATCTCATTCGAGCGCTCTATAATTGTTTATTGTACGTAATATTTAATTGCTTAGAGTTGCACGCTTATATTTTACTTTCATTTAGGCTCTATTATAATTGTTATATTGGCACTTTATTTATTATGGTGATTTAGCGATAAAATTAAATTTAAAGGAATATATGATAGGTCATATATGTATTGAAAGCGGAAGGCAATCGTTGAAAAGCTATTTTTAAAAGAAAAATATTAGAATAATTGTAAATGCACATATGCTCGTATTGCATAAGGTAAAAACATTTGAATAAAAAAAAAGTATGTGCATATTTTGCAATTGTTTTAAATTATTTTTTTGAGTGCCACCTATTGGATAATATTACGTGTATTTGTGAAACACATCTGTAATTACGAAATGCTAAAGAACTATGAACCTCTATCGGTGAAATAATTAAGGGATTAAAGGATTAGTGACATTTTTGTCATCGCTTTTTTTTTTTTTAAATCTCTCTCTCTCTCTCTCTCTCTCTCTCTCTCTTATTCTTATTATAAGTGGCAACGATTGTGAATAGATTGATAAAATATAGCAATGAATACGTTACAATCGAATGAATAATATGCGTTCGTGCGGATGCTCGTGTCTGCGTGCTTGTACGCATGTATACATTTACATTTTCTGTCAAAATAATATTGTTCGAATGTCCAATTATAATCGATATACCAAGCGATATTTAATATTATCAGTAAGAAAGATCGAGCTCGCGCTGTTCGATGGGGCAATTCGATAACTTTGTATACATATCGGATGTATACCTGAAAAACAAGGAATAGCAAAGCGGCTAAGGACAAACGTCCTATCTAGGTCTCGTCTCGGGTCGTTTCGTAGGGAATAGTTGCAAGTTGGTATGAACTGCAATTTTCGCGGTCAAAGGAGAAGGGAGTCTCGGAATTACAAAGCCAACCGACCGATTCCGAGGAGTGTTACGATGCAGAAAATATTTTTCGAAATGGCGCTGTAGCCTAGAATAGACGCGACTTTTGTCGATCGTACGTCATCGGTATTTTTGCTATTGTTAATTTGGATTTTGGGGCTGAGTTTTCGGAGGAAGTCACGTCCTCTCGGGATGCCCAACGTATTGCAAATTTTCTTTTTCGCCTTGAGATCATGTGGTTTTATCCGATGGGGAAAAGACTTGTGTCGTTGCATAAGTTTTTCGTGCTTTGTCCTTACAGGTTTTATAAATTACACTCGGCAATCGTCACCGACTCATACAATTTATTAACAATGTCAAACAATAATATTAGCTGTGAAATTTAACGCAAATAGGTTATACATGCGCGATTGCTCGAGCTAAATTTTTGCAATTAGTTTCCTGTGCAAAATTGAAATTTGTTTACGTAAATATTTAAATACAATGAATATGCAAAAGATTTATAGTTTCTTTCAGTATTTTTTTGAAACTGAAGTTCTTTATTCATTGCAAATTGATATCTTCGATCGAGAAACTTGATTAGCATTTTAAAAAATTCTCGCGTTCATGTAATATCAAAGAGCAACTAATGTTTAATACTAATTTAAATAACAAAGAGTATTGATTTTTAAATCTATTACAATTATTTTATTTGAGAGTTAAAACATGTTTAGACTATTACAAATGCATTATAAAAATTCAACGATTTCACAATTAATTTTTACATTAATTCTACATAATGGAAAATAAAAATATTCCTCAAAGTTTTTAATGCTTTTAAACTTATTTTAATATGTCAAAGTATTGTCTATAATGTATATTTACAATAATATAATACAATAATATAACGATTTTTACAATAATAAACATGTATATTGGTCACTTGAATTTCTATATTGAAATATGAAGAAAAAAAAAAGCAAACTAATTGTTTCTCCATATTATTATCATAGATTAAAAACTTTATGAATCATTGCAATTTTCATTGTTTCAAAAAATTCACCGCTTTACATTAATAATATTGATTGCAATTTTAATAACGCATAGGCCCACATTAAATAAAATGTTTCATTATTGTTTTGTAATTAGCTCTGATATTTCTATTGCCAATATATATATATATATATATATATATATATATATATCGAACTTTGTCAATAGGATCAATTTAATCAAACTGATCACCATACGTAATTATTTATAATAACAGAATCACGATTGCTTACAAAAATATATAACATAAGATTCAAAATTAATAAGACGAAATAAACATTATTACATAAAATGTTGAAGCACATAATCAAAGCTTTCACTTTTGAAATCATTTTTTTCATAATAACGATAAAATATTTCGGTTTAATATATATTCCCTTTATTAAACTATGTTAATTGGTTTTTACTATCGAGCTTTTAAATTTGAGAAAAAAAAAAAAAAAAAAAAAAAAAAAAGGAAAAATACATGATTATTAATTTAAGTGGATTATTTATTTTATCTGAATAGTATCAACTATTCCGTTTAGCAAAAATATTTTACTTTGTCTATTAATGTTCTTTCGATTATTGATTGTAACAATTACGCGCGCACAAGCGCGTACACATAAAAAAAAAGAATTTAAAATCATCGATATAATGAAATTATCTGCAGCTATTTTGATTATTTTTATAATAATAAGTTAATTACTTGGATGGTGAAATTTAATGAAAAACCATATACCGAAAATGTGACAAAATGTGAAGCAGTATTGGTGTACTTAGGACGTAAGGACGAGGCACTGAGCTTAAAAATATCGTATAAAATTATTTGCCGCTTTATGAAATTTTTAACCTGACAAAATACATTTCATTATCTAAACAATAATTATGCCTCGTGATACAATATAAGAGGATTGGATGCACAAGTTGGTTAGAAGAAATGCGCTGGTCCGACTTTTCCCCGGGTTGGATCGCTCTTTTAGTACCACATTGCGATTAAGGAAAAAACACTTCTTGCCGGTTCAACAGCGCACGGATGAAGTGAGCAATAAATAACCCGTGGGCGTGACTGTCACACGCAGAATCACAAGCAAACTACCTCCCGTAAGCCTCGGCCGGGGCTATTTTTATTTTCCCGCGTCCCATTAAAACGGACGAACGGACGGACGAATTGCCGAATACAAATCCGCGTCCCTGAAAGATGAACCCAGGACGAAAGACGAGGTGCGGCCGACTTGGCGTAAGATTCGTCGTCGTTGGTCGGCTTGAAAAATGGCGACCCATTAATCCCATTCGGTTTTCCCCAAACATGCGGAAGAACATGCGCGGCTTAGCAGGTGACAACAAGGTGCTCCGCTTGATTCGCCCTCGTAATTCTTCTCTTATTACGGGGTGTCCCGACAGGCCAAGATAAATGCAACGCTTAAATCAACGCGCCACTTTTTGTAACCTGCCGCTGAGGACGATTCGCTCGTCGTCCGTGGCCCATTGTAGCGCACGCCAAGTGAGTTGGAGCGAGACAGAGACGGATATTGAGGGGATGCTGGGGGATGGAGCTGGTGGCTGCTAAGGAGATAAATAATGAGTGCGCTAAGGGACGAGAGGGGGCGGGAGGAGGAGGAGGAGGAGGAGGAGGAGGACGGGTGTGATGAGGACGTCTTCGATCTTAGACCATCCTAACCTTGGCGCACCTTGCGTTAAAGAGAGAAATATGAAGAAATTACGATCATATTATGTGAATTCGCGAGGTATGATCGTCGAGGAAGAAGTTGCTTAATCGAGGATCAATGCTTTGCTCCAACCATTTTTTTTCTGTTTTTTTTTGTTTTTTTTTGTTTTTTTTTTTGTTTTTGTTTTTATGCAAATAGCAGTATTATACAACAGCGCGTTGTCAATTACTGGTCGTAACCAGTCGTAAAGCGTGAGCGAGAGATCTCTCTCTCTCTAGGGAGAGAGAGAGAGAGAGTGAGAGTGAGAGAGAGAGAGTGAGAGAGAGAGAGAGAGAGAGAGAGAGTGAGAGTACGCCGATGTGCAGCGTCGGTGGCTATCCGACGGATGCTTACGCGCTACTACGCTCATAGGCTCGTGTAATTGTAAACTTAGCGGCGGGTATAAATCTTTTTAATGATTATTTTGAATGCCAGCGCAGTCGATTAAATATAATCATCTCCAATGCGAAGTCTTTATAAAGTTTATCGCATTATTCTCAAGCTCCATTAACTTTACTACAACTCTCTTTATTCCACACTCCTCTATTCATTAGCGCATGATCCATAGGAATTTTTATTCTTTTTTCTATGTCGTCGATCCTTTTCCAAATACACAATTTCACCTTATCCTTATTCACATTTTTAATTTGCTTTCATTTCTGTGCTCGTCTACAAGCGCGCGAATTATTAGCCGTGCAAACAGATAAATCAATGCCAAAGCCCTTTCATTGTATTCGTCGTGAGGCGCGACTCGTTGAATCATCATCAATTTGCTTTATACCCACTTACGTGCGTTTATCTACCGTTGTAATGTTGACATGACCGACGCGTACTTTAGCCTGTCGAATGCCAAATCCTTACTGACATTTGCCAAGTCGGCAGGTAGAGAGTGGGGCGTAGCATTAAATCGTTGAAAGTACACAAAGAGCGGGTACGTAGGTCCGTATAGAGGAATCTCGGAGACGAACGAAACGGCACGAAGCAAGAGGAAATTCAGAGATAACTCACCGACTCCAGCAACGTGTATCTTCTTCATCCAAGGATAGATAACGCGATCCCCGTTCTCCTCGTCCTCCTCGTCGTCCTCCCCCATGCCCGGGGATCCATCCATCATCTGGTCGTCGTCGAGGTCGTCCTGATCGGATCCCTCCTCCTGGTGATGCTGTCCCTGCTGGCTGCTCTGGAGACTCTGATGCTGCGACTGTCCCGCCTGCTGCTGGTTTTGCAATTCCGGAGACGTATCGCGATGCATCGAGGCGGAACCCGCGGGACTGCAGACGTTACTGTCGTGCTGCTGCTGCTGTTGTTGTTGTTGTTGTTGTTGTTGTTGTTGTTGTTGTTGTTGTTGTTGTTGTTGTTGTTGTTGCTGCTGCTGCTGCTGCTGCTGCTGTGCCTGAATACTGTCCTGAGACACGTGATTTTGCATGAGCGTTGGCGAGAGAGTCGTCGAACCCAACACCGTCGCCGAGGAGACGCTCTGTTGTTGTTGTTGTTGTTGTTGTTGTTGTTGTTGTTGCTGCTGCTGTTGCTGTTGCTGTTGCTGCTGTTGCTGCTGCTGCTGATGGCTCTGCATGGAGGGCGGGCAGGTCAGGGGGGGCTGCTGCGCCTCTGGCGGCATCGCCAGGGCGCCAACCGCGTGGTGGTGCGGATGCAATGTCGCGTGGTGCACAGCGTGCACCTGGTGGTGCGGATGGTGGGAGGCGTAGTATCCCCCGTAGCTGGCGTAGCCACCGTTAAGCTGGACGGCGGAGGTCGCACCGTATGGCGTCGAGGCCGCTTGGTGATGGTGCTGATGATAGCCGTATTGCAGCTGGTGGGACTGGGGGTGATTGAGGTGGTGGCCACCGCCGAAGAAGTCGGCGCCGTTCGCCGGTATATAGTTACTCTGGCTGTACTCCTCGCTCGGAGGGAACTTGGGGTCGACCATGTGGTGGGCCACGGTCTGCTGGTGCTGCTGATGATATCCGCCACCCGTGGACGGATTCATGAGGAAGGAGCTCATGTCTGTCGGGGCGCGGGGTCGCCGGGATCGTCCTCGAAGCACCGCTACGCCACTGATCCTCTAGCTACGTTAGACGAGTCCTGCTGGGCGCTCCGGGCACGCGACTCACATGGCGAGTCGAGACGCTCGCGTCACTTCGCGGCCCAGCATCCCGCCCGGCCGGGGCGAGGTTAAGCGAATCAGGTCCGAGTCCTCCTTGCCGTGACGAGATCAGCCCGCACTTCACGAGCCTGCGTTCGAACGGTCGATGGGGAGCGCGCGCGCGGTCTTCCCGTCTCGCTCCTCCACGCGTGCACTTCTGCGACGTCTGTGCCCGGGCACACGGAGCTCGGGGGGAGCCGCCAGCTGGTGCCCGCCCACTCGTGCCCAATTACCATACCACGTGAGCGCGGCACGGGCCAATCAGAGCCGCGCTGCCCGAGCGACCATGATGGATGGCTCGCTCGCGTGCAACACGTGAGTGTGGCGCCGCGCCGAGCCCCTGCGGCAGGTGCACCAAGTATTCGGCTCGGTCGCTAGACTTTGGGAATCGAGATCGTAGTACGGCAGCGGCGCCGCTTGCCACGAGAACTCTTTTATTATCCTCGGCCCTCTCGCACTTCCTTTTTACCCTTTACGTGACACTATTTTTCTGCTCGTTTTCTTTTTTTTCCGTTTCGTTGTTTCGTCGCTTTGTCAATGTAGCACACGCGAGAGGTGCGCGCGCGTAGATGCTGCGGAGGAACCCTGCGAGCCGAGAGAAGACGTCGTACTGTCAGAGCGGAGCCATAAGGAGCTGAGGCTCGCCGTGCCTCGGTACGAACTCGTCTGACGGCCGTCCGCTCGACCGGCGCTCCCTCCAGTTCGGATGCGCTCTCTCTCTCTCTCTCTCTCTCTCTCTCTCTCCTTACCCTCTCTTCCCCATCCGTGTGCATCGCCGTCCTTCTCGGGCTCGCGAGAGGCTAGAGTCACGGCCCCACCATCGTATCTCCGAGCCAGCGCGCACTAAGCCGCACATTCCCACCTCCCGACCGCCGAGTGAGGCCAACCCCTATGCGCCCGCGCACCGAGGGTACGAAGAGACGCGCCCGTGTTCGTGAGTGCGTGCGTGCGTACGTGCGTGCGTGCGTATATGCGATGCGATCCTGCGGCCTACGCTTCTGGAATATGTCGACCAAAGGAGTCACTCCTACGACTCTCCTTAACCCGCCTCTCGCTCTCTCACTACTCTTCTCCGTTCGCGTTCAATCATGGCGTGGCCCTCTTTCCTTCGACAAGAAAATCTTCGAATGCAAGTGTACGAGTGAGTGAGAAAGCGCGAGCACGAGAGAAATGCCAACGCGACGGTGGCAAAGGGTTTGGAGGGAAAGTCGCTAGGGACGCGCCACGGGGGCGATGAGAGAAATCGGGAACGGGTTGAGAGTGCGAAAAGTTGGCCTGTCCGAGGGAATTATGTGCCGTGGCTTCGCCCGGATTACGGCCCGAGAAGCATGTGGTGGAACGTCGATGTGGTGTCATCATTGTACATGATGGATTTGTAAATGTCTCTCGACGTTTTCTCATTCCGGAGAGAATTATTCTTTTAGGCCAATACATAATTATGGTGTACTCCAACGATTTTGAAAGAATCGTCGTGATTAATGGTCGAGAGGCAATCATTCCGTGAAATTATTCTAATTGCAAATTAACTTTGCGCATTACATGTTGAGTTATTTTTAATTATAAATTATATTTAAGTGGCATCCCTTAATGTACGTTTTTGCCATTCAATTCACTTCATTCCATGTTATTCACCATAAATTAGTAATTATCTAAATATATGGGATGAGAATTTTTCTTGCCATATTGGCGTATTAAGCAAGCCTTTGCTTCATTTGTTTGATATTAAGAAATGCAAAGAGAATGACATTCCTTCAATCTCTTCAAACAAACATTACAATATAGCGGCACGATGGGAATACAAAATGCTTTCGCCAAAAAAATAAAAGTAGCGTATACTTTACAAAAAAAATCATACATTATGCTCTATTATTAGTGGTATCGTCGTAAATGTCTATATTTAAATTTTGTTTAAGTTTATATTTAATATAATGCGTGAACGATCCTGTATTTCTTCATTATCTATTCAACACCATACGAATATTAAAATATATATATTCTTCTTCTTCTCCTTTTTCTTCTTCTTCCGCTTATTATTATTATTATTGTTATTATTATTATTATCATTATTATCATTATTATCATTATTATTATTATTAGGGAATAAGTAGGATTTTAATTTTAATTTTACTGGGCAAAAGTAGCAAGAAATTCCAATGTCTTAGAAAAAAAAATATATTTCGATTTAATAGTAGTACAAAGTTAACTAATTAAGCAATCCTTTACGTGACAATTACAATATTCTAATACCTCGCATTACTAGTCTATTACCTTATAAATAAATACTATAATAGTCTAGATTACCTAATGTTTTATCGTTCATGGCAGAAACAAAATAATGTCTTCTTGTATTTCGTGTTTCTCCTTTCTTTTCCTAATATAAATTACATCCAAATGCTACTAATGCATGAAGTTACTAACCTCCCGCACACTTAATCCATTCATTCTTTCCATTACCATTGCTGGTTACAATTGCCTTACTGATTGCTCGAAGCTCGCCAATAATTAATCGAAAAGATTTATTTCAATTATATATACTTTATCGGTGAAGTTGTGTTTGTGTTTATCGGCCTAATGGCACAAATGAATAAACAAATACTTATTATAATTATACAGAAGCCTAATTTTGCTAAAATAACGATTCGCATAGTGTGGTAATACGATGGCTCGGACAGTATAATGTCGATAAATATAGTTTTAAATTATGTTTTATTGATATAAAACTGATTGATATATAAATATTCAACTGTATAAAGTTTTTGGGCACAGCAGAAAAACGCATATGCGCAAGCATCCGTAGGCACAATACGTACAAAGCGACCAGTCATTATATTAAAGCATACTCATGATTTTTTACGTTATTGGCATTAAGTTGAATAAGTGCAAAACATAATAAATCACATATAAATAAAATGTTGTCTTAAGAATAAGAATTTTTTATTTTTTTCTTTTTTTTTTTTTTTTTTTTTTTTTTAATTCTAAAATCACCCGCGTACACTGACTGTAACATTTTAATTTTACTTTTCTTTTGTTTGAAGGCACTAAGAATGTGGAGTAATAGTGCTAGATAATATATGCATATGAAGCTGCTAATATTGACAATGAATAAATAGATTTTAAATTATAATTGAATATTAGCTTGTCTGTCTATATTCAAGATACATATTACTCGGCTTTGTATTATAACGATGAAAATTATATATTTAGAGACATATTGAATTTTCATGATTATTCAAATGAGAAATTATGATAATCATTTAAGACGTTGTTTTACTTGTGCTTTTAAATATCGTCTATTATAAATATAATTTAATGATACTGTTATGTAATATATCAATGACCGTTAAAACGCAGTATTAACAATAGTTTATAATTGTTGAGAAATATTATATTTGGGAAATTGACAAGTTTAAGCTATTAAAAAAGCTTGCAGTATTTCATTTACTCCGTTGCTACAAATCAGCTTTAGTTTATTCTTCGTAACGAAGCGTTTGGCCGTTGATCATGCATTTTCAGTTTTCGAAGAAGATCATTCAAAAGAGACATCCAGCCATATAAAAAGCTAATCCAATCATCAGCCGTGCGAACGTCACCGCAATCGAAACGTCTTTCTACAATTCCACAGCGTAAAAACGGCAATTACTATCGATCGTAAGGCCGGGTCGCCTCGAGCGTAAGGACACAGAGCCTTGGCTGACACTCGGCAGGGGAAATTCGCAAATCAAGAGATCAGGAGGAGCTCTCGCGAGCCCCGCGGTAAGCCCAAGTTGGGGTCCGACTCGCGTCGCACAATGGCTCTTTGGCTGATTGTTATTTCGTCGGCTCGTGGAGGCAGCCGTGAATAACAGTTATAAATTGCCTCCGGCATGCATCGGGATAAATTGGTGACTCGTGAAAAGTCATCGAACGCGCGTCTATAGAGGATCGATTTTCCGCAAGGAGAATCCTCGCGCGTGTTACACGTCGAGTAGCATTTTCGTAACGCGAGGAATTATGTGTGTTTTTGGTGTACGGGCGTCGGTGGCGAGCGACGTATCGATGACGTCGTGTCGCAGTCTGCCGCCTTTCATTTATCAAAATGCAGGAGACGATGGGTAATTGTGTGCGTGTGCGCGTGGTTGGTGGATGGTGGGTGGGTGAGTGTATGTGTGTGTCTGTGGGGGGGGGGGCAGTAATAAGAAGAGCCGAAATTAAAGCGCGATGTCGTATTTCGTGGGGCTCGCTAAACGAACCTTAAATTAGGAAATCGATTATTTATTTAGAGGAGCGGGTAGCGCCGGTCCGGGCAGCTACGAATGCCGTCGCTTGCTTTGTATTTATCTCCGGGTGGGGGAAGCGCTCGGGCAAATAAATCTACGCCAATGGAGCATTTTAATGACAAAGTTTTGAAAAATTGGCTCTCTTGCCACGGCTTGCCGTGAAAAGCTCAAAGACTCTCTCGTCTCTGCGAACCTTTCCCGGCCCTTCCTAGTCGATGGGGACGAGCTAACGAGATTCGCTATCGTTACAAAACAGTCAGACTAGGTTAATTGAGATATTGTACAAAGACGGCCTTATTAGAGCGCAAAGAGCTTCGAGTCTTTGAAGGAACATATAATTTGCCCCGACCCCGTGATGTTTCTACGGTTATCTTATTATCGCCAATGTTCGTCGCATCGAGCGGGCGAAGGTAATTTTCTAGACATTAAATACTGATATATCACGTTGTAGTTTTATAAGTGAGCGTCATTGTCATTATATTCGTTTTATTATCTCGGTGAGAGATTTACAAATTTCATCGAATCATTGAAAAGGTTGAAATACTTTGAAATATTACCCTGTAAATTGGGTGTTCCTTAAATTAAAGAATTTCAATTTTCATTGCAAATGCCTTAATAGGGCAGCAAATTATAAGAAGTCGCACTTTTTATCTGCAATTTGTCGATTTTATTTTAATTAAGAGCATTTCCAGCACGACTGACAATTAATTATAAGAGATAGTATAATAAACTATTCATAACAATGTCTAATTCGATAACATTTTTCACATAATTGATAATCTTGTTGTTAAAATGTAGGCCGTAATTATTTCAAGAGTTTTTGAAATTACGAGTCGTACAAATTTGACTTTGTAGAATTGCAAAAAGAATGTCGTTCTTTCTACGTTCCAATAAATATTTACTTAATTTGAATATAGTTGATCAATGAGGGAGAAAAATTAGTGATAATAGATATTATTTTTATACTGTAAAATTATGAATATAACTATTAAATAAGATAAATTAATATATGAATTATGAAAATTCGCGGTTTATTATTATTATTATTATTTTTTTTTTCCGTATGACGAAAGCAAATGTGTTAATCTTACATCAACTTTGAATTTCTCACAATTCTCACAAATCCTCTAACATTATTTCAAAATACTGAAACATTGTTTTATAGTAAGTACACTAGCTACTCAATGTGTTAATCTTACATCAACTTTGAATTTCTCACAATTCTCACAAATCCTCTAACATTATTTCAAAATACTGAAACATTGTTTTATAGTAAGTACACTAGCACAAAAAAAAAAAAAAAAAAAAAAAAAAAAAAGATTAAAAATGATAGAGAAGCGGCGTAACAATGAGGAAAAATGTAAATTTTCAATCGGCAATGTCCTTTCTTTCGAAGGTATAGGATTTTCGGTAAAATCAAATCACCTCGAAGAAGAAGTAGACTTTACAACAGACCTCGACATTTATATTGTTCATTTCAAAATCTTGACAATACGCCATCTGCACAAGCTTTAATAATTCTTACCAAACATTTTTCCTCTCCACCTGAGCAATTGATTACAGAATCTGCAGACGGAGAAGAAGAAAACTTCAAAAGTTATTCAAGCAAAGGGTTGAAATCTTGACATTGAGCAAATGGCAACAGCAAAATACTCATGAAGTTTCGAGCACTCTTTTTATAATCTTATTATACTGAGATACAAAATTATTAATGATGATCTTTTTTAAGGGAGAGGGAGAGGGAGTAACTCGAAGAAATAACTTTATATTAAAATCTATTTATAGTATTCCATGGCACGTTTTTTTTCTTTCTTTTTTCTTTTCTTTTCTTTTTTTTTTTCTTTCTTCTTTTTCTTTTAGTTTCTATGGAACTTGTATACTTACAATTAATGTATTATTCGAAATAAAGATTACGCAATCTTCAAATAAAATTATACGCAAACATCAATAATATTATTAAATTATCAATTACAACATTATTTCCACGACGATTGTGCGACTGAATATCTAACGCACAGGCAATTATTGGAAATTATCATTAACATTATCCCAATGTTGCCGTAAAATGTTGTTGGCGCTCATGTCCACTTGTTGACACAATAGGTTTCCACAAATTCCTCAAGTTCTCGGCATAAACTTACCGAGAAAGTCCAAGCGATTGCTCGCATCGACGAAGCTTATTTTCGCGCGTAAACAGTGAATTGTACCTTCTCTCTTTAATCAAGAGTTGCTTTCTGCCGGAGCTGATTTCAAAGACGAGCTTTGTTTTTCAGGACGAGGAGGAGAAAAAACGCCAAGAAAAAACACCAACGTCAGGAGAACACGCGAAAAGCCGGCGATGGGTGAGTACGATTAATTTTCCTCGATGCCGGCGTATCTTAGTGGACGGTGCACGTGTTGGTGCGCTCAGCGCAAAAAAAAAGGAAAAAAGGGGGGGAAAAAAACAAAGGGCACGTGGAGCGAAATAACATAAATCGTGCAAACGCACCACGCAATCTGCGGTGGGCCTCGGATGTGACGTAGGTGAAGTGGATACACTCAAGCCTGGGGTTTTCTTTCCCGTGTTTTGTGGTGTTGCGCAGCCGTCTTTATCAACGCCCAGGCGCCTTTCCACTCTCTTACATTTTCCCTATCTTTCTCGCACTCTATTTCTCTTCTACACGTGCAGTTATAGCGACGAAGAGTCATCTTGCGCGTCTCGTACTTTTCACATCTCTGCGCAGCATCTCTTTTTCCGCATTCTACCGCAGATATCTGTTCTCCTTATCTCGATCGTGGCAACTATCTTGTCTCCTCGTTGCTCCCTTTCACCTTATTACGTCTCTTTTGCTCCTTCCATTTTCTCATCGCTTTTTCGTATACATATATCGTACGGTCGATCTCTCTCTCTCTCTCTCTCTCTCTCTCGCTCCCTCGCTACGTCTTCAGGCGAAACACGATCAATCACTTCTCCCCGGTCTCGCCGGCGTGACACCCTCCTCATTTACTCGTACTCCCACCCACCACCTTCTCTCCTTCTTTCTCGTTCTCTCTCTCTCTCTCTCTCTCTTCCCCTATCTCATTTTGCCAAGGATTCCCGGAGTCCTCGAGCGTCAGATGCTTCAGCTTGCCATATATCGATGAGAGGAATGTGATCCCATACGTGGACTTCCGATCATTGTACGCAGCGCAAAGTTACTTTTTTTCGGCACAGATATGCTTGTTGAGCAGAGGCCGCACCGTGGCGAAGAAAAAAATTTATCAATGTTTAGTGGGTTGAAATTGAAGAAGCAGATTGTGGTTTCTTGTCATAGACGGATTCCTGCAAATGACGAGAGTAGCGAAATTTATAGCCATAACGAGAAAGTGAATTTTTATGAATATCTAACATACAGGAATATTGTAACGTAGCGATATTACATTTTAGTTTTAAAGCTAAATGTAATCGATAGACATGGAAATTGCAACACCATTGCAATTTTATTTTTTTGCTTGAAAATATGCAATTTCATTGGCAAGACATAACTGTAAGAGTGAGTCATGTGCTTTGCTTTTTTTTTTTTTTTTTTTTTATTTTTAAATGTATTTAGCTTCATAAAGTTTGTTTTTATTTAAAATTACACTTCATTTTATTTTCTTTATTTATCATCTGCATACTACAGTACATTTAAATTGAAATTTTTTTTTCCCTATTTAGAGTATTTAAGACATTCGAACTGTAATCTCTAATTATCCACACATCGTTAAATTGTTATTAATTATAATTTCAATTATGAACTGCAATAATTTAAAAATTACATAATGAGCTACAGTATGCTTACTGTTGTTAATAATAAATTACATAATAATACATCTGTTTGCATTTTGTTATTCACAAATACGACGAGTTAAGTTGTGTCTTCAGAAATTTTATCGAAAATCCGTATTCCGTGGTGAAAGAGAAGACGAGAAAACAATAGATCAACACACGCACCTCCCTTTTCATGCAGCATATTCTCTCTATTTCTACTTAATCGTAGAAATAGTAATTACATTTTTTTTCATTGCCTTTTGAAAAAAGAAAGAGTGCAGCGAGTCAGTCAAATGATTGACATGAAAGTAATGATCGAGGTCCAAAGTGCGAGAGAAAAGGATAGATAGATAGAAGGGTAGGTAGTTAGATAGTTAGGTAGATAGGTAGGCAAGTAGATAGGTAGGTAGGTAGGTAGGTAGGTAGGTAGGTAGGTAGGTAGGTAGATAGATAGATAGATAGATAGATAGATAAATAAATAAATAAACAGACAGATCAATGGATAAATAGTTAGAGAGAGAGAGAGAGAGAGAGAGAGAGATAGACAGATAAAATATAAGTGAAATTTTAGCTTGGAGCATTTAAATTCAAAATCGGATCTGTAATACTTGTAAGAGTCTATCAACGCAAGGTTTTAATAACGCTCTGCCGCTATGGTCATTATACATATATACACACACACACACATATATATATATACTAGATCGTTCGCGATTTATCATCTCTTTCGTAGTTTATTAAGCCACGTCATTATTATTACTTGTTGATCGTTCTTTTGGCGCGTTGGTAACGAGATAGACAAGAAAACTTCTCTAAGTGCGACTGCCTGACAGGCAAAGAAATCTTGCTTAATTAAGTACAGCATTAGTGACTGGTTGATCGTAGACGAGACGGTGGAAATCAAATTGTGATGGAAAAGTAGGGTATGTGCCCTTTTTAAAATATATAATAACGTATGTACGTTTTCTTTTTTTTTCTTTTTTTTTTTTAAAAATCCGAGATTTTTTTCACGCAAGCGACACGTTTTAAATATAAAACTGTCTTTAAAAGAAATTTACGTTGTTTTCATAGATGTTTCCTTTTTGTTTTTTGTTGTTTTTCTTTAATCGGTGAAATGTCAAAGAAGAAATGAGAACTTAGGACATGGCGTCCAATTTTAGCTCGGTTTAGCAAAAAAAAAAAAAAAAAAAAAAAAAAAACCACACTAAAATTATAAAACGGGAACTCCAAATCTCTCTAATACACTATTTCGACATTATAATACCATAATTATAAATATCATTAAATGTTGATAAACGAGCATTTAAAAGGTCTATATACTGTATAATTCTAAATTTTATTTGAAAAAAAAAAACAAAAAAACAAAAAACAAGAAAAAGGAAAAGAAAAAAAGAAGAATAAAAAATCGTAATTTAAATAGGATTTTAATGGAACTTTAGCTAATGATTTATTGCCTATGATAATTTTCAAGAACAGTTATAGCAGACATTTCTCGATAATATCGAAGTGTAGCGATAATCAGAAAGCAGTCAATAGCTTGAATAATTATCGCTGTAATAATTAGCGCTTTGGGAAGAAAAAAAAAAGTCTACCGCATAAAGTAGAATAAGTTGAATCGAATTCGGCAGTGACTCGTATCGCTTATTATGACAAGCTGATCATCGTCCAGCATTATATGGACAAAATCGGTGATTCACTTTCGTAGTTGACGTCGATGTGGCCAATCCAGCGCGAGATGATCGATCGCCGGCGATTTATCTCGTCGGTCCGCTTCCAACGCCATTAAATTGCCAAAATATTTTGCCGCCGGCTGACTTTCCAATTGGAAACAAATACACGCGCGAACAAATATCTCCCTCAGGGACGAATTGCACGTATTTAACAGGGTGAGAGAGCGTAATTTTTCTAGCGTAATTTTCCTCCGCTACGATTAACCTATCCTTCTTGGGCCAAAATATTTTCGTATTGGTATCGGCCTTTTTGAATTCGCCGAGGCACCGGCGACAAACGATGCGACGAAGGGCCAAAGCGATGAGTCTCTGGAGGCGTTCCGATTGAGTTCTCGCTGAGTCACGAATCCGCGTGCGCCAAAAACGACGAAGGATACAGTCCCATGGGATGTACTTCACTCGCACGTCTTCTCCTTCCCTAACGCGCTCCGCGGCGGCGCCTTTAGTGAAATAAAACACACTCGATTTTCCGGCAATGCGCTTGCATTTTCATAATCCAGCCGAGGCGGCACTCGCTTCATTCAATGCCCAATTATTGAAATTAGTCGATGAAATTTGCGAACGTTCCAATAATGTGAATTATTGGTAATAAAGCTCGTTCGACGGCCAATACGTTGAAAAACTTATGGAGTTGTCGCGAGCGAGCGAGACCCTTTGGCAGAAATATTGGAATTAATAGAACACGATGGAATCTTTGACGATGAAAAATTAACGTAACAATAATATATAATAAAGAAATAATGGAAGGGAAAAGGAAGAGAAAGTTTTGTAGCTTTCAATTGGTAATAATAATAAGTAGAATGACAGTCCCTTCTACATTCTATTGTCAGTGCTTACGTATTCGAAAAATCAAACCAAAACATAAAAATAATATTTCTAGCTTACTTGAAATCCAATGATTTTATCCTTAAGGAATCTCTCGAAGCAGTTTCCAATGTGCTTAAAAACTTATCTCTCTCTCTCTCTCTCTCTCTCTCTCTCTCTCTCTCTTTCTCTTTTCATTCGATCCTTATAGAATAAACGTTCGTCCGGCCAAATACTTGCCGCCCCGTTCGCCCGTCCTACATTCAATCATATTGGGAACCAGCTAACATTAACGCTCCAAGGGACGTGTGAAAATTCCATAAGTTAAAACGACATCCAATACGAGCGTTTCAAACGTGGACGTACAGGTAAAACTAAAACGTTCAAAGCTTCGCTCGAGCGAGGAAACACGTCTGATTATAAGCACTCGGTGAGATTAATGATGTCGCGAGAAGGTATCACAGTTACCCGCGTAATAATCCTCGACATTAGAATGTGAGCACGAGGTACAATGAGCGACCCGAGGATTTCGGGCCGCTCGACAATATCGGCTCCGTCGGCTACCTCCTTATTGACACAACTCCACGGGTACGCCGAGGATTCGACTTGACCCTCGCGTACGTAGCGCGCATCCAAAGTCCTCGCTCTTACTTTCTCACATTTAGTCCCGTATCGTGTGCGCGTCGAGTCTCGCTTTAATTCGAAACCATTAGCGCGCAAAGTCCCCGGGCCTGAGGCGCGCGCGTGCGCGCCCCGATATCTTCCGTCGCTGTCAACGGCGGCGGCAGTGGCGGCGGCAGTGGCGGCGGTGTCGGTGGCGGTGGCGGTGGCGACCAGTACGCATTTTGAAAAATGAGTGCGTGCACGGGCCTCTTCTGAAAAGTGCTCCTAAAACGGCTGAAAAAATACCGACAATGCGAATCCATTAATCTTAGTAATTCTCCTTGCGTCTCCAAGAGTAGAGTCTTCCCATCCCCGGCCCCGCCCCGCGCGCTTCCACCCGCCACCCCCTCGCTCTCTCTCTCTCTCTCTCTCTCTCTCTCTCTCTCTCTCCGATTCCTTCAACGTATAGGTCGTTCCTTATTAGACTGCACAGTGCACGGTGCGCTCCCGTTCATGAGCGCTGGGACACGTGAGAAGTACGATGGCAACCGTACTCGGCCCTTGACGGATTAGCATAGCAGAATTCGATGTGGGCCAACGAGGGTCGACGCCGGGAAAAAGCCGAGGACGTCTCCCCGTTTTCCTACGTCGTACGCCGTGCGAAAATTGCCCGAGGATGGGGCCCCCGCACTAGGCGCCTAATGCCAGCGCGTAATTGCTCGAGGTCACGGAGATGGAAGGGAAGCCGACCTTAACCTCGTTACCTCCTTCGGCCGCTGATCGGCTAGTTGAGGCTCCTCGAGTCGAGCGTCCGTCTCTCTTTCTCATTGCGCGTAGAAGCGCATGGGGGCGAGGCTCGCGCGGCAAGTGGCCGACCATGTTCCGTTAAAAGGGAGCCGGCCCATGACGCGCAGTTATTCGGCTCGAGGTAGTGCGTATATATCGTCGATGAGCCTCCGCGCTGCTTTGTCACGAGTCGGCCTCATGACAATGTGCTTTTCTTTGGACCGTGGATGCTGCGTGCGTACGTGCGCGCGCGCGCGCGCGCCCGGGACGCTGAGGCGAGCGGGACCGAAGACGAGAAAGTAGCGGCCGTCTTACGATTATCTTGCGCCTTTTGACGGATGGATGTAGCAAACAGTGTTGCTGAGCGTCGGTGAATCGGCGAAGGAGCGCACCGGCGATCGCATGAAATGTACACGAGCACTCGTTTGCCGATCATCGCCAGGCCTTCCTTTCTCCTCTTCCTTTATTCTTTCTCCTTCTTTTCCCTTTATTCTTCTTCCTTCGTCTTCTACTTCTTCATTTGTTCTTTTTTGTTTTTGTTTTTTGGCTTTCTTTTTTGTGTTTCTTAGCTTCTTGTTGTACATTGGCCGAGGAGGATGCGTCGCCTCCAGCCTTATGGTAAACCAAATAAAACGAAGGCTGACGTTAATGATTGGTGTCAGTCATGGCGATCGATAGATGGACGGTATTTATTATTCGAGCTGCAGTCGGACAAGCGAATAATCATAAGCATGCCTTCTTCGCTATTTATTTCTTTTTTAAGTCGTTTTGGAGAAGAAAGGCGGCTGATAGGGCATTGTCGTGCGAATCGAGCGCCTTGGCAATTTTGCTATGATATAGCCTCGGCTTATATAATTATGATCGTTGTCGTGGTTTCTTTTTTTTCTCCAGGATGTGTTGCTGCGTGGGAGATCGTATGGTTGTTCGTTATTGATACGTAAGTGGGAAAAATGTCGTCGGCAGCCCCATAACGATCACGATTTTTTGCGCACTGATATTTTGCAAGAGTTAAAGCTAGACGCGATAAGCACGCGAGAGCCGCATAGTTAGGCACACAGGGACGCGAAGGTCATACAGGGATAATTTTAAAAGCTATCGTCGATTGTACGCGTTGTAGCTGCTTACGGTAAAACATCCTATTATGGGCATTGGGAAAGAGATAAGCCATCGAGTTGTTTGTCAACGTGTCAAATAATTTGCCATTCTCAAGCAATAATCTCGGACAATGTACGACAACAATGCCGTTCGCTCTCCACCGAATGAGAAATACACGCGCATCTGTCATATTTCACAATTAACGATGGGAAAGGGGCGTTGGGGCTAAAGAAGAGGAGTTTTGAAAATACTCGCGCGTGAGTAGCCTCGCAGCGAAGTCCTGGCGAGCGTCTGCGAGTCTGACGAGCGTTCACTGCTTCTTGGCTATTAGGCGGATTGGATCTTGTAAAATCCCCGGGAATAAGTCTCCCGGGACAATCGAGAGACAGTGAGTGAGAGAAAGTAAAGTCAAAGGACGCATGGGCGACGGGATGGGGTGCGGGAAGGGGTGACGAGGTTGGAGGGGCGGGGAGACGCAGAATCAGCGCTTTTACAGCACCGTTGGGCCCACTCACTCTCATTTGCGTCCCAATACTGGGCGCGCGAGAGTGAGAAAGGGTACGAGACAAAGTAAGTAATAGGTAACCAATTTGTGGTATTTATTGTTAATTTGAAGATTTACAACTGCGGTGCAGCATCGGTTGAGGTAGGATAGAGCGGCGGTGGAGTTGGACACGTGGGGGTGTGGGGGGGGGGGGGGTATAG
>NW_011948425.1:2582320-2627578 GCF_000503995.2 Ceratosolen solmsi marchali | reverse complement strand
AGAGAGAGAGAGAGAGAGAGAGAGAGAGACAGACAGACAGAGACAGACAGAGAGAGAGAGAGAGAGAGAGAGAGAAAGGCATTGCAGCAGCTGATGAGTCGTGGCCAATACCTATGGAATAACTATCCACAACCAGTGCCGCTATTCGACATTTCTTTCGTGCACGGACGAAAGTATGTATGCGTGAATAGTTGCGGTATTTATACGCGGGACAATAATAATTTATTTAGTCACACACACGACGTAATTGCGACACGTTCCAATATACGAGTGCGTGCCTACGTGCATACGTAATTTGCATTGAAATGAGTATCGTCATTTCTTTTTGCGTTTATTGCTCTATCAAGACTCAAGATATACCTCATAATAGAATTATAATGTTGAATTCTCATGATAAATTAATATCCATAACTCTGTTTTGCTCATCGATCGAGCATATTATCCTATAATATCGCTAAATTTAAATAATCCAGATATACTACATTCGGTTATTGTATTATTTCATACGAGTGAACTTGCTAGCAACCAACATCTCCATATATTACGAAATAATATTTGAGATTTGTAATAAACATAACGATTGTCTTCGGCTCAAAATTAAAATAATAATCTAATATTTCAATATTACATTCTATGCAATCATCTAAATGATATAAAATTCACATAAGCAACACAGTGGAGTATTTTTGATGCTTTTGAATATTTAATAGATGTTAAAGAACATTATGAAATTACGATGTCTCATAATTACGAGAAGTAATAATAATTTACAGTGATAATGGCAAATGAAATTTTAATACAAAAGCCTCGATATTAAATGATATTCGTAAGTATACGACGATTCAATACTTATGCTCATTAGTTATGATAAATGTCGTTTGACGTCGAGTAATCGGTCATGGTTATGTATACAACTTTTATAGTTTATCGCTTCTATGATGTACGCTAATATCGTAAAGCTTTCAGAAAAGTGAAGGACTGCCAAAGATTCTTAAGAATTTCCAAGGTTGCAATGCACGAAACAAAAAGGAAGGAAAAACAAAGTCCGTTTCATTGCGATATATACAATAATCAAACTGCTAAAATATTTCGTTTCTTCTAGCTTTCCACTACCAATAACTTCCTCGCGTCTTCCTTACTTAAACAGCCTCGTTTATTAAATTATCGAGTGCATAATTAATGTTCGGGATTAATTACTTAATTAATTAATTATTGTAGCTCCAATGGGAATTCGTAAACATCGATATATCAATTTTAAAATGCCGACATAGAGAATTTATGAATAATAGCTCAGGCAGCACTCCAAGTATTAAATTTTATTCATTGCATATCATATAGACAAATAAATAACTTATAAAGAGACAGTCGGCATTTTCATGCTTGCTTACGAAAAGGTAAAAGCCAATCGGCTAAATAATTACAATTGATCGGGGTAAGATTAAAGTATATCTTATACATGACGTAGACATTTATAAGTGAAACTTGAAAGTGAATGCTTTTGTCAATTCGACCCAGATATCGTGAACAGTGAACGATAGTGAAAGGAACAGTGCAAATTCAAAATGTTAGCAGTGTCGAGGTCAGTGTTGACGCAAAAGTATAATACGCAAAAAACTCGGCTAATAGTCATTCAAAATGCCAACATGTCACATGCTTATCTCGAGATTATTAGAGAAAAACGTTTATTAGCAACGAAGTTAGCGTAGTTTTCAATATTATAATGCCGTTTTAATATATCGTTATAATTATCGGATCGATGCTACGCAAAGAAAATGCTTATTATACATGCACTTTTTTTTTGTTTTTTTTTTTGTTTTTTGTTCCCCCCCCCCCCCCAAATCTAAATACACAAATCGAACATTTAGTAATTATCCACAAGCTTGCGGAGCAACGCGATTATAATACTTATATTAAGATATTTTTAAATAATTATTATTTAGTAAAGGCAAACAATAATTTTTTAGTAAAGGCAAAATATATTTATCAAATAAAAATATTATATTAAAAAATTTTATCAGCATAATTATCAATCAACGAAAGATAAGAAGACAAAATATATTCAATCACATCGACATTAACTATACATGTAACAATGATGTTTAAAAGATTTCCTCTTAAAGCTTAAATTTTATATTGTAATTCGATTTCATGTAATCGACAAGTCGAAGAGCAAATTGTTTCAACATTGTCATTCAACATTAATCACATTATTAATTGAAGTCTGCCTAAAAAAAACCAACGATTACGGTTAATTTTTTGAATTAACTATTGCATTATCTGCGTTAAATTGAACGGTAATTGAATTGATTTAAGTATTAGCAGTATCAAAGAACACAGTGATTAAGTAGATTCGTCTAAATCTGCCTATTATATTAGAAAATTGTTTTCGATCTCCAAGGCCATTGATAAAAAAAAAAAAAAAATAAAAACAAAAAAAAAATAAAAAGATTATATGAAAATCTCTCAATTATTATTGCTCAATATAATCTACTATTCGTTAAAAATTGCTGATTAAAATTCCATAAAAATTTTTAATTCACTCCGTATACAATTCTGCCTTTTATTTCATAATTCATATCCATTATATAAAAACCTTAACCATTCGATATGTATTATTACATTAAGTAAATATTACTTTATCAATAATAATCATAAGTATAAGAGACTGACAATACAATTCACCGAAATGCGATTTCATAGCTTATATTCTTTCTTATGTCAAGACATTGGCAATAATAACGTTCATAAATTTATTTATTTTGATGTGCTTACTTGTATGAACTAACGCAACTTATAGCGTATGGATTTATTTTTGTTAGCAATGTGTTTGCAAATATTCCCGAGACGACGGAGAACGAGGAATGAGCTGCTGCTGCATATTGAAAATTAAAAGCAGCATTGTCGAAGTAACGGAAAAATTTTAACTAACGAGAAAAACCTCAGAAAAGTAGGACCAGCGACGAGACTTCAAAGCCGATGGTCATATCCTTGTCTGACCTACTTACGGTACCTCGTCGTAGGTATATACCGAAGCCATTTGCGAATTTTCGTCTCCCGCTGGCTCGTGTCGTGCCCCCCCCCCCCTGCCCCTCGCCGCTCACCCCTCTCCCCACTCCCCTCTCCCCGCTCCCCACGCCGTTACCCCATCGCCATTTCCATCCTCCCTTTCACCGCGCCACCTCATCCTCCTCCTCCACCGACCCCCCAACCCCTTTCCCCGACGTATTCAACGACGACCTCTCGCGCACGTTCATCGGCATGAAAAAATTCGATTCGCCCGTCATAAATCAATGCCTCCACGCGCGTCTACGTCTCGACCGTCGTCCTCGTTGTCCGACAACCCTTTCGCCCCGAGTCCGCAAACAGTCGTGCAGTGAGAGAGAGAGAGAGAGAGAGAGAGAGAGAGAGAGAGACGAACGTATATAGAGGAACGTCGTCTTGGCTACCGCTGTTATGCAGCATTGTGTCTTTAACCGGCGCGCTACAATGCCTGCTGGTTCCGTCGGCTGATTGCGATCTCCTCTCTCTTGTATTTGCAAGTTGTAAATTATTCAAATTTCTTGAAAGCTCTCCCTTGCCTTTAACCCCTTCAGGAGGTGCACCGCTGCACTATGGGAGCCGCAGCATCGCTATCATCTGGGCATCTTTCGTTGCTTCGAGCTGCCGGTGAATTTACCCTCGGAGATATTACGCGGAATATTTTTCCTACGAAATGATAAAAAATTGTTTGGACTTGGTGAATCGTCGATTTATTTCCTATGGCCAGGAACAATAAAACCCTAGTGCGGTTGAGCGTCACTATGTAAATGCGATTCTCCAAAATATATATATTCTTTATAGCTTTAGGGAAGGAAGAGGATATGGATGGGGCTTAACGTATTGCCGCACAAGATAATCTATAAATTTTTATTTGACAATCGTACAATCGTAATATTATAATTTAATATTTGTAAATCACGGAGAGAGTAATTTTTAATTGATGCTTTTACTTTAAATTTCATACGTTAGATTATGTCTCATTGTATTATCAAATCAACCTATATTCCTTCGCCACATTAACGTTAAGAAATAATGAATTATAATACGCGGATAATGAACTTATAAATAGAGAATTTGACGAAGGTTTCGGAAATAACTTGCAGAAAGCAACGAAGGTAAATTCGTTCAATGATTCCTTTATGATATCCTTTATATGATTCCTTTATGATTTTTTAGTTATTCATAGTAGCTCATAGAATCGAGAAGCCCGTCTTTTCACGCTAAGTACCCGAGAGGCAAAAAGTCATGAGAAATGACTTTCAATGTCGCGAAAAAGGATAAAATAATTAATGCAGAGCGCGGAGCTCATTGAATAAAATATGCAGATAGCACTTTCGCGGACAAACTTGCGAATCCATGCGCTTATATATTCAGTTGAAAAAGTTATTATTCCTTGTACAATTTGTCGTTGACCATTTTGAGCAGAAAATTATTCGCTTCCTCTATTCCCTCGAACTGGAGTCATTTAATTTTTCATTGTTTACAATACCACGTGGGGGAATAAAGATGGAAGTTGTCAACCGGCTGGGGATAGAGATATATAGAAATATGAAATATAGACGGCAGGAGAGGGATAGAGAGAGAGAGAGAGAGAGAGAGAGAGAGAGAACGATTGATGGATAGTTGGTCAGAGGGCGGGAAGAAGGAGGGAGGGCGGGAGTAAAAGAGGGAGCGCAAAATAAGAGTCCGATTACGGGAAAGTAAATGGAATAAGGCTAGAACGAGACATGGAGAGTCATCGGTAGTAAAAAAAAAAAAAAAAAAAAAAAAAAAAAAAAAAAGGAGGGGGTGGGTTGGAGAAGCGGAAAATGCAGTTTGGACAAAAATTTGAATTTAAACGGAGCTGGCAACTATCGCGGCGATCTATTCACTCGAGGCCGGTGTGTCGGGAACTTTTAAGTTTTCCGGTGAAAGTTTGATGAGTCTATCGAGCGCCATTATTCCACGGTCCCGCGACGCTCATACACACGCCTTTGGGCGCTCCGTTGGCGCAACATTCTCCGATCATTCAAATCGAATCAATCACCCATCCACCGACGGTCTACAATTGCGCCAGTCACCCTTCAGCCTCCTTTGCCCAGAAAACTTCCTGTCCCTCGCCCTTAACGGCGAACGACCTTATCGCAAGAGTCTCGGCGGCTCTTCCCAATCTCTCACCCCCTCGCCATGCTCACTCTTAGCGCCCACTAGACCTCACAGCCCGAATTTACAATTTCTTTCCCTTGACGCCCGTACCCAGTCTCGCTCGAACCGCTTAATGTCTTCGTGTCGGTTGATTGGCGGCCCTGATCGCTTTATCATTATGTACTAGGGCTTGATGGGGATGTCGGTGAAGAGTTCCGGCGATCGAAACTTTTAATAAGCGCGCCTTCCTATTATTGACGCTAGTCGAAATGCAACGAGCGACGATATTGGAAGAAAAAAACCTTTTCTCGAGATACTTGCAGATGTCGCCTGACCGCATTATTGAAAATTCATCCAAACTCGCGCACTGTTATTGATCCAATAATTTATAAAAAGAAATTTCTCGATGGGATTTTGGGCTCGCTTGCGAATTAAATTATCGGTGAAATTATTTGACCTTTGTATCTATTTGCTACGACCACAGGCAATATTCAGCATTAATTTATAATTATACAATTGGTTAGTATTCGCGAAAGTGCTTTCATTAAATACTCTTTTTATAATATTATATCGTCGGAGTGGCATATATTAATCATTAATGACTGTGATATACGAGATAATAATGATTATGCAACGTATAATAATGTCATTACATTTTTGATGCACCGATTTACCACATTTACCATTTATTTTCAAATCAACAAATTATTCTAAATACTTGAGCTTTAAATACTTGCGTTAATCAATTGCGTGCACATGTACGACGACGATAAATTGTAATTGCAGCTTTGATAAGAGCCTCATCGTACTAATACAATAATGCTATGATGTTTAATGGCATTTCTTTAGCGAAATAATTTTTAAAATCAATTTCTATTCCTATGATGAATGATTGCATTCGGTAATTAATTTATTTTATCTGCGAATAAGACGTTTTAAAGCGTAGAAAAAAGCCAAGGCTATGAATTTTCTGGCTAATATTGGAAAAGCTCTCTAGCATTTTATAAATTATTTTATAAATAACAATGAATTTATGATTTTTAAAATTAAGCTTATTTCACGCTAATATTCTATGTTTGCGAAAAGCTAATACATTACTGTAAAAAGTTTCTTTTCTTAAAAAAATAAAAAAAAAGATTCTTAATATATTATTGCTTATTATTTTGTTATTTAATCACATTATTTAACCATTTTGGATGTAGTACGAACATTCTTTTCATTCAAACTTACATAAGAAGCATAAAATCATATTGATCAATTGTTTTGTAACGTATTTTTTTTTGTTTTGTTTTGTTTTGTTTTTTTTTTTGTTTCTGCTTTGTTTTTTCTTATACAAACTGAATTTTAGGAATAATTTAAAAATTTTTACAATACCGTAACGTTTTAGTTAATGATTACTCGAGCTTTTTCCATGCATTTTTTTTCATATTTCTTTCTCTTTTAATATTTCCTATTTTTGTGAAATATTTCTTATACATTCTTAATTCTTCTTAAACATCTAATTCGTCTTTACACATCCTGTCAATGTTAGTTCACATTATTATTTATTATTATTATCCCTATATACTTAATTTCGTTACTTTCAATGTAATTATACTAGTAATTCATTGGTATTTTATTCACAATTGTTATTTATTCTTCTATAACATTCATCGACACGCGTTAAATTATTTTATTTTATTTTAGTTGAATTTTCCCTCTCATTTATATACAATCGCAATACCATCGCATTTCTACGAAATATAATTTAATTCATAATTCATGCTTATAATGTTAAAATAAAATAATTATAAAATTTCGTAATCTTCCTATACAATTAATTATACATGCTCAGATATTCTAAGAAATCTTTACACGCGCCTATGTCGTATGCTTATATCATGTAGTTTTTCAAAACATTAAAAAATACTTAGCAAAAATGCACAATTTATTAAGCACTCAATTCCTTCACAACAACCTCAATTCTTATACGTTGCGTTTTTATATATTGATTAACTTATTATCGTTTATTGTAAAATAGATGAACTATAATGTGGCATATGCTAAATACATTATACATACAAATGAACGTACTTGCAACACACGCAAGCACTCGCCCATATACGTACATACGTATATTGAATTGACAAGATAATAAGATGTCTAGAAATAATGAAATACCATTCCTTCGCATAAATAAATGCAGATTCTCTTTACACTTGATTTTATCTAGTAGTATTTTTTTTTTTTTTTTTTTTTGTTTAAGAAAAAAAATTAAAAATCTACAAGGCAACCTCGTACCAGCAAATTGTTCGAATTTGCAATTAAATTATACTTACGGCATATCTATCCGAGCGTGCTGATATATCTTTAATTAAACAGAACTACATAGAAAAATGCTGATAATTCAGAAAAACATTAGACCAAGGCTTAGAAATTTATTATAAGCCCAAACGATGGCGAGCAAGTGGAAGGAAGCGAATATTTTGCAAGCATCGTTTTGCACTCGCATTCACGGAAATTCAAGCGAGGGCATTTTTCATTAGCTCGACACATATTCGCCGTGAGCACGCAATAAATACGCAATTTTCCAATTGTCCGGCGCGCGTAGCCGAGGTACGCGAACATTATTAACGCATCGACTTGTAATCGCGTCGTCATTGAATTCGCTCACGAGCGAACGACAGTAGCGGTTACCTCACGAACGTTATTCCTCTCACTCTCGCACGCGAGCCCGATCCCGGATCCCAAGATCGTCGACATATCCTCCTTCGACTAACCCCAGTCCTTGGTCATCTTCTGGCTCTCCTAATCGGTCCGACCTTGCCATTTCGGAGGCGCATTTCATTAAAAGCAGTGGCCGAGGGCAGTCTTCCAATTTCCGATGGGCTTCTCTCTCGCCCAAAAGAAAGAACGAGGCTTTACCCCCGTGGTCTCGGATGCCACAGCTACGGAGGCTGCGCCGAGCCAATCACACGAGCGCTCCTCTGCCCCCCCAACAGCCACGCCTGCCAATATACCAGTCCAGCTCTCGTCTCATTCTACCTCTCTCTCTCTCTCTCTCTCTCTCGCTCTCTCTCTCTCTATCTCTCGCTCTCTCTACCTCTCTCTATCTCTCGCTCTCTCTCTATCTCTCGCTCTCTCTCTCTCTCTCTCTCTCTCTCTCTCGTCGATTCGTACCCTCGTCAGTAAACATCGACCCTTGTGAGTCCCTTTTTACCCGCCTCTGTGAAACCACTGCTCGCTCGCACCGATCTCATTTCCCAAAATGGATTCCAGGCGACGCGCGCTCCGGGCCGAATTTCAAATTTTTCGAGCGGGACGCCTTGTAACAATGCACCTCCCATGAGATTAATTTACGCACACTCGAGGAGTCGAGGGCGCCTCCGAGGCTCCACACTTCAAGAGAGACTCTCCCGTACGGGGATTTCTTCCGCGGCGCCGGTGGCGGCGGAAAATGGGGGCGGGCCGGACCCGGTCGGGGGGGGGGAGGAGGGTGTTACGCAGCCCTCTAGGAATATCTTCACTCTCGGGTATCCAAGGCAATCAAGAGATGTGGCTAGCTGACCGACCGATGAATTCTCGACTTTAGCCAAATACTTAATTACCGCGATCCGTATCCTAGAGCTATGATTCGTCTCTTGTACTCCTATTATGTTTCTTATATCGCTCTTCATTCGGCTATAATCGTTCTGGCGATTTTAAGCACAATACTTCTTCCCTCTCCTCTCTATCCATTCACGCTCCATAAAGCGCGCGGCTCTATTATGGATTATCGTATATTCAAAGTGGGCTCGCAAAAATTTTGCTCGCAGGCAATTTATCCATTTTGAAATGTCTAGGACGATTCGTACTTTGAAGAATACTAGCTCGATGCTGTAGTTCGGATAAGGAGGAGGGGGAGAGCAAGCAATAGCGAGCTACTTATACATGTCACAATTCAATTATTCGGCTCTCGGTCGGGAAAGCATTTTAACGCTCGAATCAATCTTTTGAAAATAATAGCTTCATCGGCCACTCGAGCCTTGAGATTCACGAATAATCGCGGCATAATCCAGTCGGCCAAAAAAGCCAGCGATCAATCATAATTAATTCCTTACGTAACCGGCCGTGCACCGTTTTATTAAAAAATATGCTTACTAATACCTAGCAGCGCGAGTCGTCGGCGCACATTACCAAAACAATTCCAAATATCGCGTGTTCGGGGACGGGGCGATCCATCGGGACGGAGGAATGAAGTGTCGGTCGGTCAGTTACAATACTTCAGCTCGGATACGCGACGCGACAATGGCGATATCGGCGGGCAGAGTATCTCGATGGATGAGTGGAAGGAAAGAGTAGAGAGAATGAGTAGAGAGAGAGAGAGAGAGAGAGAGAGAGAGAGAGAGAGAGTGAGGAAGATGGTGAAAGGGAATATAAGGGTACTACAGGGAAGGCAGTGGTAGCCAGGCGAGAAACGGCGAACTGTCACAAAAGCATGCGCCACCCACCTCGGCGACGGCGACTCGCATCGTTAATCAAGCTGCAGCGGCTAACTCGACTTTTCAAGGCGCGCGTTTATGCGTGCGTGTCGAGGCCTCGTCACGAATGCGTGTGCGTGCACTACCCAGCCACAGGTATACCAGGATCTCCGAGCTAAGGCTGCACGTCCTGGATAGACAGACGAGAGCGTCGCCGTGGACACGGAGACCTCGCGTGATGCATCATCTCAAGGTCCCTCCTAGGTATATATATATACATGCATACATCTACACACGCGTATCTACGTAAATGACATATACGCTTGCGTATGCGCGTCTCATCCCCCTATATTATCCGAGATCTTTTTGCGCTCTTCGCTTTCGCCGTGAAGACATGTCGCTGGCTTGGCCGCTGGTCCGGATGCAATCCAGGCGCTAGATGGATGATTTTCAGAATTTCCAAACTGCATCCAAGTGCTCGGATAAGATCCCCAACGCTTGCCTGAACATTGTCGGATTTACAGAACCCCGTTATCGAAACCCTATTAGACACCATCACTCCACTAGAGCCTTTTGGAAAGGCTTGTTTTGGAACAATGGAATCTTATTGGATTTTATTTCGCCATTATTTCAACGTTCAATCAATTTATGTTAAATTTCTGAATAGTACTATATTTTTAAATTTGAGAGGCAAAATTTGGAGGGAGGATTTTTACATTCGAGTAGAGCGTCGATATTGAAATAATGTACATGTGTACGATGCGCATCCTTAAAGTCGCAATTTACATCGACGTATCTCGACAATTTATAGTTTTTCTTTTTCTTTTCTATTCTTTTTTCTAGCTTTTATCTTTGTTTGTTTTTAACACGTTGCTTGAAATGCAGAAAGATATTGGCTATAAATTATGGATGAAGAGCAAGTTAAATTTCTCTGGGGTGCCCACTGCTTTTTTGGTTTGCATGAAAAAAAAAGAAACAGAGAGAAAAAAGAAACCATTTACCTCCCTCGCTCTCATCTTCTTGCTTCCTCCCACTTCCAATATCTATGCATGAAGTTATTCTAATATCGTAACATCGATGTTGCCGCCCTAATGTCTATTCCGAATATCTCTCTTTCATAATGAGATCGGCAGTTATATTGTGCGACGGTGATTTGTCCAACATTATCGGACGCGATTAATTATTTGCTTCATAAGCAGCTAATTTCCTCTCGCAAAGCGTAAAAAATCTCCTGGCTCATTAAGTAATGCGTAATTTTTTAAACCGTAACTTTTCTCTTAATCGCGCGTAAGCTATTCAATTTTAACGTAAGTGCGGGCATTTCAAAAGCAATGGACGCAGCATCGCGCTAATAGAGATAAATAAAGTAAGGCTACATTGATATTTTTGTTACTTAACCGCAATTTAACTTGTCATTACCATTATTCAATCAAATAAGCATGATTTTACGTCTACTTTATATTGCCGCATTTTTTTTTTTTATTTTTTAAAATTTTTTTTATTTTATTTTTTTTTTTTAATCAGGGCCTTCCTCTGCATTACTTCCTCCCACTAATCTACCACCAATGGCACCATGTAATCCACAATACAATTTAATGGAAAATCTTCGTTGCTAATATCGGATGACTCTAACCTGAAAAGTCGCTGGTATACCTAACAAGGGTCCCACATAGAGATACAATCTCTTACAAAGCTGTCAGTCGCTTCTGTTAACAAATAACGTTTTGACGTATGAAAATGCCGGAACATGCGATAGGTATGTGTTTTAGCGGCCTGAGCTGGAGATATCCGACATTGTCATGGCCAAGCCTGGTGGTCCCGCCGAATTATTACATGAATAATAAAATGTTAAGTAGGTAAGGTGATATGTGGATCGCAGCAGAGAACGGCAAGGAGGAGACTCGATTGCGCTCGGCTTCATGGGCTTTGAGCTAAGGGTGCCTGCCTCCTGGATGCTCTATTCCCTTTATGCTCGCCCCGTCCGACCCTACCGCACCACACAAATATCGCTGCGAAATGCCTGGCTGCACCCTTGTTGGTACGTACCGAGTGTGGCTTATCATCGTTGCGCCGCGTCATGCTCTCGGAGTCGCGTTTAATTCAATTTGCCGGACTCGGCCGAGTTCGGAGTGCTATTAGTCATCGGCTCGCGTTTTAAAGCCAAGTTCTCTCTCCCTCCCCTATTGCTCATCGCTGCCGCGGGATACCACCTTCACCCGGGCCACGTTACACGAATGCGCTGATCAGCCGAATGTTAGTCGCCCGCACTCCCCCCGATAACTCGCCATTGTGCTCGTCGGCAACTCGTTCCCGATCGCGCACGAGGCACGAGGGCCACGGCAGCCGCTTCGCTCATCACTGACTCGGCGCTTTTCCCCGAATAGACGAGGACGCTTGCTCTTGATCGTCGGTGGGCCGTTTTGCCCAAAGCCAACAAAGAGGCCGGCGGAACTGCCGAGATCGCGACTAGGAATTAGTTGGCGGCCCAGTGGCGCTTGCCGGTCTGCTGAGAGAGAGCGAGAGAGCGAGAGAGCGAGAGAGAGAGAGAGAGAGAGAGAGAGAGAGAGTGAGTGAGTGGGTTGGTGGAAGGGGGAGAGTAAATTGCAAAAAGAAAGGCTTTTTATGACGGGATGTATGGGGATAGCCGCGATCCGATAAAAAAAAGTTTAAATTTCGAGGATTAACTGAACGTGGAGAGCTTCTTTGTTGGGAAATAATTTCTGAGGAGACGATGCGTACTCTAGTTGTAGAGTAGCGACGTAAATTCGCGTAAACCTTGGTTCGTCTTCCATATATATCTATATATATATATATATATATATTCAGCTGCTGTACGTCCGTAAGATGGCGATTGTTGCCCGATGAGTCGTACAATTGCACTTTGGTGGTTCGATTGGTTTAACCTTATACGTAACGCGAGTGACCCAGTTTGTGAAGCCAAGTCGAAGGTTTTGAGAGATGCGTGTGGTAAGCTGATTTTTCAACGTGACAAAATATAAATTCATTTTGCTTCTTTATTTATCGTTTGGAAGAAAAGTGGCTAAAGAGAAAATTGAATAAATTAAATGCAAAATAATATTTGTGTCACTGTATCAATATTAATGCTTGTAATATATATTCATTTATCGATTGAGATTTGAAAGTAATTGTAGGGTATGTTTTATCATCGTGAATTTTTAAAACGAACTTGCCGTTAAGAAAACAATTCGTATTATATCGATGTTTAGGCATTTAATAATCGATAAATCATCTATGATTTGAACAGTCTTTATTCTTCTTATAATTCGCAAATGTAAATTATACATAATTATTTATAAACAACGTCATTTTTTTAATTCAGTATTGAATTAGTTATGAGATGAATATGAGCTTTTTATTAATAAAATATAATGTAATTTAAAGGGCATCAATGGGCTTTTCTTCATATGTAGTATTTATTCGTTGAAAGTGAATAGAGTAAAATAATTTGTATGTAATAATTAATATTATTTTTACTAAATAAATTCCGATTGCTCAATAGTATAATGAAGAATGTTGTTCATCAATAAACAATAGATTTTTTAAAATTAATTTAATACTCTAGAAGGTCGGTAACTCTATTCCATTAATATTTAGGTGAGAAGGAAAGTTAATTAAACGTGAGGAAGATGAAATAGATTGTTTCATTGTTTGTGAATCAGCTGCAACGTGATACGATTGATAAATATTATTTTTCAGGGAGAAATTGATATTAATTTTCGAAATCATTCGACGGCAAAGAAACGTATAGTACATCTTTCTTCGCGTAAAGTTTTTAAACAATTTATCGACGCGAAAAATTATGCTCTCATAGATAAATGACTGGTGCGAGAGTATATTAATCGTGAGAAACTTTGCTATATTTTCATCTCGGAAGAAAAATTTGCTTTATCGAAGAATTTTTATGCGCGGATAATGGTGAGCGAAGCTAATCCTTAAATGTGTGACGTTCGTGTCATTCAATGCATTATTTATTACATTAGCATAATAATATTTTAAAAGTAGTATACTTTTATAAATAAAAATTGGAAAGTCGGTTTTGTTTTGTAAAATAAACATCAAGCGCGTGGCTTGATTCTTCCGCGCCCCCTCCCTCCCTCCCTCCCTCCCTCGCCCAATTCATATATACGCACGAAAATATCGCGCATGCATACGCACACGTTCGCACACACGCACGCGCGCACGCACACATTGTATCCCTCCGGGACAACTCGTTACAACGCACAAGATTCCCTCTCCATTTTCCAGGGCGGCCCTTATCTCGTAGCCGCGATCTCCCATTCCTTTCACGCGACAGAAAATCGAGCGATACACGCGCGTTTATCAACGGGTTACATTACGAAAGTATGCGTCACGTAGGGCAGCGTAGGTTGCAGCCGAGATCGAAACGCTAAGCCAAGGAGGGATTGGCGCCGATTTCGTGGAGCTCGAACGTGTAAAGATCGCAGCGCGAAAAAGGAGAAAAAAGCCGAGCGATGATGAATGCCCGGTGAGTTCTTTACATGCGTCGCAATCGGGCGCAAACGATCTAGCGCGCTCTATCGCGGTTTAAGAGCCTCTAATGCCCATCCCGTAGCTCGTGCCCACTGGCCCGCGGCGGTTCGCCGATCGATTTATTATAGCCGCGACAGCGAGGCCGATGCTCGCCATTATGCTTGCCAAATATCGCGTGCTTCCGTCCTGAGAAGGAGATGGGAGTCTTTGTTTTTTTGTGCCCGTCCTCTCAGTCCCGGCCCTTTTGCTCTCCCTCCCCACCCCTCAGCGGCCCTTTCAGCATACGAATTCGCGCCAAGTCGACAATGGTAAATATGTTTCTTCGGGAAGGACGCGTTACCCTCGCATCTGGCTTTGATATGGCGAAGTATGGTAATGCCGTCTAACGTTATTTCGCTATTTACGGATATTCGGTCTGTTAAGAAAGTAGCCCCTTAGACAACTTCCGATGATAAATGATCCCTGTAAATCGCATTATATTAATAGTGTACAAGCATTCTTCAAACATGGATTAATTTAGTTTCTTTATTTGAGAGCCGGGAGTCCGTTATTAATAGACATATCTGCAACTTTTGCCATGTAGATAAAAGGGTTACGAATATAATGTCCGGCGATTCGTAAAAAACGTCAAAATGACTTTTATAAAAGTTGCGACGTTCATTATTGTATGGTAATTATATTCGCTCCTTTATTATTCAGTGCGCGAATTACGACAGCTTATGATGATGATGACGACGACGATGACGATAATGAGGATGATGATGATGTTGACGACGATGGTCATGATAACGATGATGATAATCGTCCGATCTATTGCCTTGCGGTTTAAATCGTACGTAAAAATCTATTAAAAGACGTCGATATTGAGCTGACTTGTGCAAGATAAATGAACATATGAGTCAAGAGACTGAATAAGTTATAAATAAGTGTCTTGTAAGTATAAAGTTCTCCTATCGAACGAAAAGAATGATTATCAATCTCACTAGTGATTCTCATAAAATTCCTCGAGGTTTATTTAATGCCTTTTAATTTTCAATTTTATAACATTCCCATCGCCGCGACTCAAGTCGAAAACGCGCTTTTATCCACGCGTCTCATCGCCTTTAAGCTGTCAAAGTGATAACGCTGACTACATATTGATTCTCTAAGATCGGCTTAACTCGCCGCTCGAACTTTCTCTCCCGACGCCAAATAACGATGATGACTTTGCAAGAGATTTGCGACCGCGAGCTAACGTTACCTCGCTCCACCTCGAATTTCCAAGCACTTAACTGCCGTTTTAAGCATTCGAGCGACAGTCTTATCATAAACAATTGCAACCAAATGTCGGACAATAGGCTTTGAAATAATAGGGGAGAGGAAAAGAGGACGTACAAAGAAGCCGTGCTTGCTCGCGAGGAGGAGAAGGAGGAGAAGGAGGATGTGATGATGATATTGGAGGAGGTAAAGGAGCTGTTATTCGACGAGTTACTTACGTTTGAGCCTAGTTGTGAAAAAAAAAAAACATAAATTTTTGCCCTCATTTTTTACACATCCACCCTTTGTTTCAATCGATAGATCAATAGATCATCGAGCGGAGCGTATATTGCGCTCGCATGTCCTTGCCGGCGAAACGTCGCCCGGCTTTCACGTAAGTGCACGGAAGTACATGCAATTGGAATCGGTGCTCGTACGCTGGCATGCGCGCTCACTCGGGCCGAAATAAAGAAAGAAAGGAGCGAGAGAGGAAAAGAAATGAAAGGCTGTCAGACTGAAGGAGCTCCGGGTATTAGGTTGGCTGAAGGGTGGATACGAAGAAAGAGAGTTCCCTCTTTTCTTATATATTTTTTCTTCTATTCGACGGCGCTGCTCTCTCTCTCTCTCTCTCTCTCTCTCTCTCTCTCTCTCTCCGCGAGCGCGCGCCTTCCTTGGGAAAGTTTGTTGTTTGAAGCGGCGGCGGCGGCGGCGGCGGCGGCGGAGGCAGCGGAGGCAGCGGCGACGGCGGCGACGGCAGCGTCGGCAGTGGCAGCAGTGCTCGCGATCATTAATCATCCCCGGAGTTTTGGTTTGACTGGGGAGCGGCGGCCGTCGCGAGTTGCGCGCTCCTTCTCTCCTTCTACCGACGATGCCACGTTGAGCTCGTTCCTACGTTCCGCCGTTCCTCGCTTCCTAAGGGGGTTGCGCGAGAGAAGCAGCCCACGTCCTGGACTGGAGGGGACGGGGCCATTCGGGAATGGCTATCGCCTCCGCGTGGAAGGGGGAGAAGCCCGGAGAGAAAAGAGAGGAGTCCCCGTAAGCGGGCGCGCTGGAAAAAGGAAAGCTTTCTTTTCAGCCGCCCCTCTGCGGCTATCGCTACGATGCTTTCACCCTTGGCACGGGGGCCATTTCTTTCTTTCTTTCTTTCTTCTTTCTCCCGTGCATTCTGCGCGCCAACGGCAGCACACGCTATTATACAAGCATACGCGCAGGCCTTGCCTTAGCCTCCCATAGACACACGTGTATTGTTAACGTAATAATAGATTTTTCGACCTTTCTCCGAATAACCCCCTTTTTCTGCTTGCCTGCTTGCCTGCTTGCCTGCCTGCCTGCCTGCCTGCCTGCCTGCCTGCCTGCCTGCCTGCCAGCTTGCCTGCCTACTTGGCTTCCATCACTGCCTTGAACGAAAAATACGAGCTCGCCACCATAATGCTCCTCCTATACTTGACGATGCGCATTTTTCGCTTTCCGGCTCCGAGCCGAAAGACTCGTCGGAGAAAAGTCGGGAGGATAAACTGAGATTAGGAAATTATTTGACTTTCATCTGGTCCGTTTGTCGTGTCATTCCCTCGATGACTGAACGTGGAAGAACTTTGGATTATTTTGTTCTTTACGACGCTCGCATCGCCCGATGAAATACGTAATAATCGTAGATAATCAATTGCCACTCAAATTAAATTATAATAAACTTACTGATTCGCACCCAATCATTAGTAACCAACTCGTTCCACATTTCGGTGTTTATTAAAAAATACTCTATTACAAAATACATAGACAATGCAAACATACATCGATAAGAAATATATAGATAAAAGTTAAAGAAAATTATTTTATTACATGAAATGCCTTGAATTGATCTATCAATTGATTATTAAAAATTCAAATGATTATGATTTTTTTTTTGTTTGTTTTATTTGCTTTGATTTTTATTATTATAACTTTTAAGGGCATCACTATGACAAGAACTTTAGCAACGACTGAAGTTACTCGTAATATGCTTATTTAAACTCAATCAAGAATTAGCGAATTTTCTTTAATAATACTCATTAATTAATTTTATTCCAAGTTGTTTTATAATTTTTTTTCTGCTTTTTTTTCTTGTTTTTTTTTTCTTTTTATTCGAAGAAAGCTAATAAAACAGTCACGGCAAAGTGGGGAATCATTGTCGCGCCAAAACTGTTAAAATGAAAAACGAGAAGCAGAATGATTTTAGCGCATAGCGCGCTCTCTTTAGCCTAGGAAAAGTAAGTAAATCGTCGATTTACCATAGAAAACCACAATTTATTCAGTCCACGTAATTAGAGAGATGAGCGTGCGCCAGCGCACGCGGTAATTACCTAGTAATTCTCTGCACTTTCTACAGTCACTTTGATCGTACGTTCACTGAGTTTCGCGGAATGCGACAAGTACGTGAAAGACTCACTGTATAACATGAACACGTACGCGCGCAAATACAATTACAAACGACATCCAAGAGCTCGGGAGAGGCGTTAGTGCGTGCAATCTTGATTTTCATTAGTACCGTTCGCCTTGCGGTAGCCGACCTTCGTAATTATCCCTCGTTCCGAAAAAGCAAGAGAAACGAACAAGAGATATGTGCGTTGATAGAAGGGGGAAATTGGATAAGAGGATGTGCGAGGGTAAAGGAGAAAGATAACGCGTAAGATGAATTCGCGTGGCGACTGTAATCATTGAATTCGCTCACTAAAGCTCCCGTAGGAACGATCGTTATGCTTGGGTGGCATTTTCCTTGAGTCGAGCTTCAAATGACTCAAAGTGGATTGGATATTTTTATAATGCCATAAGAATAAACGAATAAGACTTTGTTCTTTATGACGATCGTACGAAACGCTAATGTTTAGATATTATTTTACTATCGACGGCCCTAGATTAATTTGCCTTCCGTAGACTTGACGCTAATTTGATAATCAATTTAAGCTTATCTAAGCGTATGTTTAATTAATGAATATATTATGAATAAATAAATAGTAAATACCATATAAAATGAGATTTATCAGTTATTATTTCCATACTTACTAAGACGATTTATCACAATATTGTTAACATGCATACATAATTTTATATCGCGATGTTAAATTCGCATTTTTCATTATAAGACCTACGAGCATTGAAATGGCATTCGATTAACATTAAACATAGGAATGAAATTTTTCTTTCCATAACTAAGAAGGTGGGCAAATGATTTTTTGTATACATTTAATATAATACGATTATTTAGATATATTTTAGGATTTTAGCACTTGCTTACAAGAATTATGAATATATTAATGGAATAACGTGATTATTATAGCTGAATATCGTTTAATAATACTATTACTATATCACGACCTTCAATTATATTCAATGAATTTCTTATTTTCATACTTACTAGATTTTGTAATTCGATAATACTAATTAATGTATTGGTGTTTTTTTTTTTTTTTTTTTAAATTTTTTTTTTAATAAGAAAGGTCATTTTCTAAGTTATATTTCTATGTTATAAACAGTTTTTATAATATAAAATTAAATACAAATGATGCTCATTGACTATAAAACTGAATATAGTAATGTTAGTATACATTAATTGTTTATTTCATTTTTTTTTTTTTTTGTAAAAAATTGAAATCTACTTGTTACAAATTATTTATGAAATTTTTAAATATTTGTAGGAAAGCTATAACAATACGATTACAAGATGGATTAATTTGTTAGATTTCGGACGCCAGTCAAAAAATAATTAATGATGCTCTGTAATCAAAAAAAAAAAAAAAAATCGCGTGTACGCTATAATAATACTGCCGTATTCATTTTCAAGAAGTTTAGTTTATTTTAATTCAATTTAGTGCATTTAAAAAAAACGTTATACACACGTTAAATATATATTTATTAATTAAAAACGTAAGCCCAATAATTATAGAGTTTGATTAATAAAGTCATAGTAATTATTATGGTAACTGATCATTAATCAATTTTGTAAGAACTTTTTGTAGTAATAATTATTTACGTCTTATAATTTATTTTCTTCAATACATATATTATTTATATAGATTTGTACAATAAATAAATAACGCGCTCATACACACGTATGTTGGTATGTTATTTATTGTACAAATTCTTGACATACATCATGTTTTCCTGACATTATGTATTATCGCCATTTTCACATTAGTTAGTTTGATTTTATCAATGATGATATAATGAAGTATCTAGGAAAATTAAATATTTCTGGAGGATTATCGATTATGTAAACAATCATGTTGGTTTATTTGGTTTACTTGGTGTAATATCGAATAAGATAAATCTATATAATTATTTGAAATAATGAATAGCATAAGACTTTTAACGTAAACACTAAATTCTCAGATTATAGATAAATTTCAAATGATAAAAACTCATTAATAACCGAATTTTCGATTGGTAGAATAATTTATATAATAATGTATATAATAATTAGAAGTGAAAAGTGATGAAGGTTTATTTGAAATTAGCCAGTAAACGAAATATTATAACTGACAATGCCTATGCTGATTGCCCAAGCGCACATCTTGAATAACATAATTTAATTAAAATACCATATGTGTACAATTTATTGCACAATTAGTAAATGCATTATGATGTATTTTTCGTCCAAATATGTGAATAGCCATATTTTGTATTTGTATAAAAATTACGATAAACCATTTGAAAGAGAATTTTTTCGAAGACGAACAAAAACTTGCTTGGATGATAATAAATGGTACGAAGACTGGTGCGACGAATGCGCAGCTACGGATGGATCAGTCATCAATGGAAATCAAGAATATCGAGATTACAAGGCCAAATGAGAATCCAGCGGCGGTATCAAAGAGGCAGCAGGTGGTCGAAAGAGGGGGGGGGGGGGGGGGGGGGGGGGGGGGGGGGTGAGTGAGTGACGGAGTGAGGCAGAAGTGGAAAGGAGCAACCATACGATAGCCGGAGGGCAAAGGTCCCTTATTTCTTTGACGTATAATATTCCCCCAAAGTCTAGTCTTCGTGTCGGCCACTCCTTGGAGGTATTACCGAGCAATATGGCGACTGCTCGCGGCTTCTAAACATGATAATTAATTACTTTTTCCATTTAATTTCTTATAGCAGCTTTTGCCGACCATTATGGATGCTTTCATTCATTTTGTTTTTGAAAGACCCTCATTTGTCCAATACTTATGTGTAATTTAAATAATTACATATTATTTCATGATTATTTATTTATTCCCTATATATATATATATATATATATATATATATATATATAGAGAGAGAGAGAGAGAGAGAGAGAGAGAAAAGATTCTTGGTACATCAATAAATGTTATAAATTATTGACTAAGTACCATAATATAACTTTCATCATTATTTTTAAATTACTTTCTTTTAAGTGCTAAATAAATCAGCAAATAAAAATCTAAATATATAATATACATAATCAAAAAAAATATATTGTCTATATACATTACTAAGCACTTTATGAAAATCATAACGCTAGTATACGATTTTATTACATAACCTTATCAAAAATGTGCATTGTAATTACTTTTAAGATTACTTTTACGAAATTAACCGAAATATATTACTTAATTATAATAGACTATTACTGCTAAGTATTGGTAATTTTATGATCAATAATTTAATCGATATAGCAACACATCAATTTTTTGTATTTAATCATCGAGAACATTATACGAGAATAAATAATGAAAATTTCATAATCAATATTTAATATCAGATAAATGTAACTATCGATATATAACATTGACACTATAATTTATATATTTTACATCGTTGATCAAGATATAGGATATCAAGACTTTCTCAAATTTATTTGGCGAATGTATAATTAATTCACAACACCTTAAATATTCATAACAAGTGATTCCAAGCTAAAAACAATTACTTCGTTAAAATATGTAATAATTTTTTTTTTCGCCGCAATGGTCAATTATATATGAATTTTGTTTAAACGATTTTAAAAGTATTTAAACTCTCGTAAAGTAAGATATGTTTTTATATTTTTTTTCTCCCATATATGTATAGAATGTCTCAGCCGGCAAATATTTATTTATCTATTTCAAATTTTTGTTATTTTTAGGAATAATCTAAGCTTGGTATTCCATTAAATAAATTTAAAAAACATCGCCACGTAAAATATTTTATATAATTTTGCAAGTATATAGAAGCAAATGAATTGTTTTTTGCTCTTTATTATTTGATTGTTTGAAACATGAATAAATTAATTAGTTCATATTTTCATATTTAGAATAAAAATATTTTATACAAAAGTTATTAATAGAGAAATTTTAATATAATTGTTATATAAATATGAAAAAATGACGAAAATGTAGAATGTTAGCTTGAAAAATATCAATATTTACAATAGATAAAATTTTAAATAAACTGTTACGCATTTAAGTTGTAAGAATTAAATAAGATATTTATTATTTTACATCGTGTGGTGCTTACATATATTTATCGAGTACAAATTTATAAAAAAAATTCTTTTTAATATATATATATATATATATATATTAAATTGCCGTATTGCAGAAAACTTTTCAGCCTTTCTCAAATGTATGACATAGTATATTGACAGTATTTTTTTTTTCATATATAATGCTTTTTAAATATGTTTACTGACAGTCGTACGTAAAATAAATTATCATCTTCATTTGAAATTGATACTAAACCCTAACTAATGATCTTTCAGAGCACAATGTGTCTTCTTACCACAGACATGTAGCGCTAACATAATAGTTAGAATAAGTATATTCTCGGGTTATTCAAACGATTTCCGAAACTTTAGAGGCGGAAGTACAAGCAATTAAGGAAACATATCAGTTTCCTTTTTCACAATTGCTTACAATTCGTAAATATGTAATTCTAAACTGTCGCTGAAAATGTTACCAATCGATCAGATCGATGTCGAATGTCTTGCTTTCTTCTCCAGATTCCATTATTGTCGCCGCTAAAATATAGCTGCATTTAATTTTAATCAAGCAAAAGTAATTTCGAAGCATTAAATACATCTTGGCGGAACATTTCGCAGAATTATATTGAGAGAAAATGACTACCGCCATGTCGGAGTGTATATCACTATATGTAAGTCAATATATCAAAGTTATTTCATCGGGAAAAATTACCTTGAGTGTTGTGGACCGTCGACAAACGTTCGCCATAACCCCACACTTCGAGAGTTCGACGCGTACGTGAATATACACACAGCACGATCTTCCTCCTTCTCTTCTCCCCCCCCCCTCCTCCGTCACCCCACGTTTCTCTTTCTCTCCTAGTGCAAGAAACCGAGTTGGAATTCGAGACAGGACGAGAGCAGACGCAGCGGTGGCTATCATTAATATTGCGCCGTCAGATCTACGCCGACCTCTACTCTCTTTAATCCGAGGTTCCAGCATGAAATTCAAAAGCTACAATTACGCACGCCAGTACCGATGCGTCGCCTCTTGCCGCTCCTTCGATTTTTCACTGAGAATCGCGCACCACACTCGGACGTTATCCCGTGCTTTTTGCATTTCCCGCGCGCATTCAGTCCCGCACGCACGCGGCTTGACTACGAAATAGCGACGAGCGATGCCGAAACGGCTTTTGGCAGCGATTCCTATCGAGCGTTTATCAATGCGACAAGGATGAGAACGAAGAACTGTAAGATACGCCATTGATCATTCTTGCCGTCCTTGCTTACTATTGTCTCATTAAACGATTAGCAATTTATTACGTATCCTGCGCATTGACTTTCAAGTCCTAACGACTCTCTTTGCTTTGCTTTGCCGATTATTTTTAAACGTCATCTTAAACAATGGACCGCCATACGATTGCGTAATAATTTCTTACCTCGAACTACCGAATTCGATGAGCTGAATATAAATATCGCGAATTAAAGTAGTCAATACATACTGCAAGAATAGTACAAAGTAAGCGGCAGAGGCACTCCATTCCAATGTCCGCGCATACATTTAACAAACTTGATTCAATCATCAAAGAAGTTTTCCAAGTTTTTATTTATTTTTCTTCTTTTTCTTTCTCTTCTTCCCTCTCCTCCTCCACCTCTTATTTTAACGAATAAAATAATTAACAAAGGTCTACCTCTACTATACTCATTTATTATCGAAATGCATAAAATACGTTACGCTAAAACAACAACAGAAATGAGCTTTCTCCTTGTATGTTAAATAGATACTTAAAGTTGTAAGTATGTTTAGATTGGAGTACAAAGGATAGACGGTGCAAGTATGCGTGTGACTTGTTTTTTGTTTTGTTTTAGATTTACCTTCGCGATAAAAAGAGGGACAAAAGCGTAGAAGACTTGAATAGTTGGCAACGAGATGGTTTACGCCGAGAGTACGTGAGAAGAGTCGATCCCATCAGAGTTTAGTCGACGTTTCCAGTCTTCCTCTAAACGTATCGGTGAAAAGCATGACGCAACCGCTTTCCCAATTCTCCAATAATATCCATAGGACTAACGGGCATCGCGAGCGAGATGGCCCTGCTCGATCGCAGGATCAATCGTCCTCGTACTCGTCGCTCTGCCTGCATCAGAGCGGCTGATTACGCCAGATTAGCGTAATGCCATTTTCGAGGACTCGGCGCCCTTTCGCGCTCGTGCCCTCGCATACCGTAATCCCATCGGCGAGGCGGTCGCGCGACCTTCCCTCCCCGGGCGGGAGGGTGACGAACAAGGAGAGACCAAGGAGGCCAATCGGTTGAGCGGTGATCGAGGAGAGGCCATCAGTCACGGGGTTGTGAATCCGCGGGGGTTGTCTCGCTGTTTGCGCGACTACCTCGTTTGGTCGTGTCTGTCGCTTTACAACCCCTTGTGACCCTTTAGCCGTTTTTCGACGTTCGGCTCGATCCCCCCCCCCTGCCCCTGCCCCTCGACGACGTGACGACGCGTAAGCCAGGCGCTTATTTCCTCTCATTTAAATACTTTCGAGCGATTTGATTTCCCACTCCCTTCACATCGCAATTTTTAATCCCACATTATACGCCATTGTTTATTCCGACTTTTTCACTACTCATCTCGGCCTCCCGTTACCTGCTACTTCATAAATGCTTTTAACATCGAATTTCGCATTATGTATCAACGTGCGAATGTCATTAGCTTTGTGACGTGAAGGCAACGGCCCGTGTCATTAAAATATACGACTCGACTCCCGTACAGTGAGTGGCGTTTATGATATCTACTTCATTTATATTGAAACTTTAATCAAGTTTTATTTATAGATGATCTCTTTATAGTCCTTCAAATGCACCAAGTCTTTTTCTATTCTTCTCTTTTTCCCTTAGTTTTCATAGGTAAATGGCTCTGTGTTTGTTTCATTCGACACTCGGATCGTTCGACGTTTAAATCGAAACCGTTTACATTTAAATTAATAACGCTCAACCTACGATTATTCTCTCATTAAATCCCTAGGATTTGTTTTCATTAATAGATCACCAAATAATAGAAAGTAGCTATTTTTTCCATTAAATAGATTGCAGGCTGAGTGCATAGATATACGATATTTTCTATTACATCAATAATGATTTTTCCATTTAATCCAAAGCAGTATTACATTAAAAATAATTAAACCTTCAAATCATTAAATATCATCGATACAATGCATTTATAGGATAAACGTTGTTTTATTTTATGTCATATTTATTTTCATACTTATTCAATAAAACTATTATTTTTACTATTACTATTACTATTATTACTACTATTATTATTATTATTATTATTATTATTATTATTATTATTATTATTATTATTATTATTATTATTATTATTATTATTATTATTATTATTATTTATTAATTAATAATAACATTGATATAGTGCGGTTAATTTTGTTGAAAACGCCTATTATGGTTGAATAAAATTTGTTACATTTTCATTCGTAAACTTTTATTTTTAACTAATTATATCGTTATGCTTCATATTGAATATTTGATGAATTATCAATAAATACTGAACTTAAAGGCAGTTTAAGGCATTTTTTTATTAACGTCTTTTGCTTATTAACAAGCCATTGCCATATTGTAAATCACGATATAAATTAAAAATAAATATAGTTGAAATTGTTTGACTTTTATTACAATCAATAGTCCATAAGAAACATTAAACGTTAGAAGGAAAAAAAGTCATTGTATTTCATAATTATTGAAATATCGGAACAAAATTGAAGGTAATGTAAGGTAATTTAACAGTAAGATTATTTTAAATTGACGTAGTTTCTAATTTTTATCATTAGCGCAAATTTGTCTTTTATTGGTAATGTACGCAATATTGTCGCGCATTGCTAATGCTTTTCATAATTTCATGAAAATTACTGTACTTACAATTGTACTTAGATAATCGTAAATAAAAATAATACGTAAATTTTTAAATTCGATGGTCATTGATTAATAATTAATATCCAAGCCTTTATATCGATACTTCGGTATACAATTGTATGATTAACGCATTTATTATATTTATAATAAAAGAAATATTGTATTTACTTGATTTTATTATGAATTAACTTGAAATAATTTTGAATATTGAAATTATATTAATAAATAACGAAGCATAAATTTATGATAAAATATATTTAAATATAATTTTGAGTCGCTTAATGTAAACTTATCTTATTTAATAAAACAAGAATTTATTAGAATGACAATCAATTACTAAATATAAAGTACAACGAGGCAAGTCATTGTTGAAGCATTAATTTTGACTAGCTAAACATTTTTATTTCTTGTTAGCCAACATGTCTACAAATATTATTACCTATAAATGTATTATTTTAAAAGTAATTCTGTGATGGATAAACTCGATTATATGATACCTTATCATTTAGTAATTAATACGATTAATAAGAATTTATTCTGTTCTTTTAAGAAAATAAAAATTGAATGACTAGCACAATATGTTTAAAATTTCAATTATATAATATTAAAATACATATTTTATAGTCATACCAATAAATAATCGCGTAGTATTTTCATTCGATTTTTCATTTATGTCGATTGAGTACGATGATTATGAAATGATATTTTCTTAACATTCATTGTCAAACTTATTGTCAATTTTATTTCATAATGATAATTTTGTTAAATATCTACTATACGGGAGACTATGTTACAAGAATTTAAAAACAATTTATAATGAATGAAAAGGTCCAAGTTGCTCTTTGACTCGTATGTTAAAACTCTTCACATTGATTATCCTGATTAAAATTTAATTCATTAATTAGAAATTTGAAAATCTTCCATTCTAACTTATACATATATATATATATATATATGTTACACATTATTTCAATTATTCCTTTACTTTGCTAATTATGAATGAATTTTATCGTTAAGTTATTTGTAAAATTTGTCATTATTAAAAAAGAATTTATTAGTATTAGGAGACAGATTAAAAGAATCGCTATTTTCATTAAGTAGATTTTTATAATTTCAGAATTAAGATTTAGGATTACGATTAAAAGTTACAATAATCATTATAATACTAATATGAAGCTACACATATGAATTTGAATTTACTTTAGATAACAATGAAAATATGATTATTTATTTCATATTAATTATACAGCGAAGATTGGTGCGTGTGACATTAGTCTATTACATTTAGAAAACTGACTCGGATAAAATGTTTAAAAGACTTGCGAAACGTACATATTTAAATAAATAATATTTATTTATTCATATATTCATAAAAATGTCCCATTTCAAAGAAATCTACTAAATTGTACCAATAATTGTTGTATATCTCTATGATTATCATGGAGCCGATAAATCTTGACAAATATCAAATAAACATTGCCAATCTCAAAACTTGAATTACGTGCTTTCAAATCAAATGAACTAATACAAAAAGCTATTTTTCCCTTTAATTCTTGGTGATAGGATAAAAGCTCAAGTAAGAAAAGTCTGCGTGCTAATTAAAGTAGCATTATGGTTAGTACAAAGATCCCTTTAAAATAATTGTCCTTCTTTCTGTTCATTCGTCTCATATTCCTGCTCATACATCTTTTTCGCCTCACTTAATGGTTTTGTAAAATTCCTTCAAATACTTCTCACAGCTTGAATAAAAATGTTCGTTTAAAATCAAGCAACGTGTACCTTTAAGAAATTAATTTCTCTGTCGACAATGAAAGTAAAGAAATTTAAAAGCAGTAAAGCAGTAACGTCACTCGGTGATAAATAACATTTATCAAAATGTAAGTATTCAGAAAATTGCGCATAATATTTCATGGAAACCGTCTTCCTCCCAACTCATTATGTCATGTCTCAATCCGCAATCACTAATTAAATAAGTTCTTTGTTTAATCTCTGCAGGTAACGCCTGCGAGCTACATTTAAATAAAATTCTTTTTAACAAACGATGCACTCGCCCGGTAATTATAAGCCTGGCCAGGGGTGCGAGACAGATTCTTCCTTTACCACGTAGGCGGCGCTCGCTTGCATTTCCTTTAACGAACTTTTCATTCCGCCCGGCCATTGTCCGAATTTATAGCTAAGTAATTTGTTTTTTATTTCTCCATTGTCGTGCGCGAAAGCCCGGGTCCGAGGCTTTCCGGGGATATTTTTGTGAGAAAGGCGAGCTACTCCTGCAGGCGACGTGGCCGCCTTCCACGGTCGAGGCTCCCCTTAGAATAGCCGACAGGACCAGGCAGTCGCAACAGTGGCAGCAGTAGCAGCAACAGCAACAGCAACAGCAGCAGCGGCGGCAGCGTCCCAACCTCCCCCACCCGTTTCTTCCCTCTTATTTCGCTCTTTTTCCCTTGTCACGTAAATCATTAATCTTGCCGTATTTTCTCTCACACTCGGATGTGGATTTAGACGCCGAGGCACAAGAAACCTATCGTATCGCGCAACTAGAAAAGTGCGCTCGATACATTTTCCCCGAATTTGCAGTCAAAGGTTTTTATAAACTTTGCAACGTAGCATTATAAAAACAAACAAACAAAATCATAGCGGGAAATTTTGTCTGAAATTTTGTTCAATAATGCTGCATATTAAATAAGATGTCAAAAAGAAAATATCAAAATATTTACTTACTTCATACTACGTTATGTGCATAATAAATAAACATTTAAAACATTATCATAATGAAATTAGATAATTGATAATAAAATGTCGCACGGAAGAGAGAGAGAGAGAGAGAGAGAGAGAGAGAGAGAGAGAGAGAGAAACTTCAAAGCTATTAGAAATAAAGTACACGATAATGTAAAATGAATGTTTCGATACATTAGGCATTTTCATAATTATTAATTGGAAAATCTTGCGATTAATGTATTCTATTATTATGATTGGCATTTTTACAATAAGCAATAAATAAATTCGTTAATAAATAAATACATGATTATTTGTATTAGAAATGAAGTGCGCGAGTACGACGTGGGTGTCTCTTAAACAAATTAACGGAAAATAAAATTTTTTTTTTTCTTTTATCCTATATCTTCATAAAACGTAGAATAAACTCGTCCATAATCGATCAACAATTAAATGTAATATTTAGGCGAGCGAAAACCTTTTTGAAAATTAACATTATAACATATTTAGGTCACGATTTCTATTTATAAGGAGTATATTTAATATTTTATTCGACCTACATAATATTAATATTTAATAAGACGAATGTAAATTGTTTTTTTTTTTTGTGTATATTTGAAATTTATATATTATGTATATTGGATTCATAATGTTTGCATTTTTTTTTATTTAATTACGAAAGATAAACAATGATGTGAATTTCTTTTTTTAAGTATAATATAAAGGTTACTGATATTGTTGGTCATATAAAAAATATTAAATATCGATTATGTCATTAAAAGGAAATGATTTCACCCGTCAAATATACGGAAAATGATGTGGATATTTTATTTAGATTACCGTGATAATTTTTTATATTGTCGGCTTACGTGATTTCCGACTTACATAATATGAGTTCAAATGTATACATTTCTTGTCTGAATCTGTATATCATTTATTTAGACTTCATAATCAAGAGATGAACGAAAATCTCCTGAGACCAGATCTATTTTCACTGAGAATAATGACAAAGATTGGAAATATGAGAGAATCATTTGTTTATATGGTGTCTAGAGTTTTTGTAATTCACCTTCTAAAAATGTGAGTCCTTTTTTATTCCATAGATCACTACACTCACCGTCCATTAGATATAAGAGTGAAAAGTAGGAAGTCCGTTAAAGCTGTAATTACGTCAATGTATGCACTTCATTAGCGCTCAACTGCATTACGTAACACCGACAGCGTGTGGTTTTATTGTTCGAGCTCGATCAGAGATTAATGATTTCGCTTTGAGATTTATAGAAGGGTGAAAGAATTCACGCATCAAAATGAAAGCCGCTTTTGAAATTATTTATAAAAAAAAAAAAAAAAAAAAAAAAAAAAAAAAAAAAAAAAAAAAAAAAAAAAAAATCTCCGTTAAAAAGATAATGCGAGAGAAAGACACGCGTTTAACACTTTTTCCTTTTATCTTTTAATGTAGTTTTTATGCTTACGCCATTGTTCTTTTTTTACGTTGAGTATCGATGCCCTTTAATTCGTATACAAATATTTAAAAGGCTCGAGTGATTTATGATAGGACGATACATGCATAGTAATGTGAAAATTTTGCCACTCTAACGCGTTTATGTATAAGCCGATGGATTAAGTAGATAAAACAAGCGGGGCGATTTACTATTTTTAAATAGTGAAAAATTGTGCGATCTTTTGAATTATTTCAATATCATAATATACATTTATAAAGTGTTCTAGTCTTAATTAAAGGCCAGCGTTTGTTTCCTCCTGTGTTCGTGGATAATCAAAGAGCAGTCGTAATTGGCTCCTTACTCTATGTTTTTATCACAGTTCATAATGTAGTTCATGATCAGTAGTGTTCCGCTACGGATATAACTGACTTTTCGAAATTAATGGTCTTTGCTCACGCTATATTATTTTGGAAATCCGTCAAAATCAGATGCGTTAACTGCGCAGCATATATTAAAAATAGTATTTTTGTTATGATATGTGACGGGACGAAAACAATAGCACGAGTGTACTATATACTTATAATTAGTAACAATTAATATTAATTCTCTTGTTAATAGTTCTATTTTATTATTTTTATGATATTTATGTTTGCTTTTAACGAATATAAGATAATTGTGCGTTTAAAATAAAAATGGCGCGTGTGCACGATGAATGATAGTGTGGTAGAAACTAAATCATGTAAGATAATTAAATAATGTTGAAAAGTAAATTATTATTCATCTAGGTAAATATTTTTTGAAATTATCGTTAAACGATGAGATTATTTACATATATAATGTTTATAATGCTTAGAAATTACATCAAGTAGTAAAAAAATTGACTAATCAATCGTTAATTAGTAAGATAATATATGATGGTAATAAGAAACGAAATGTCATTATAATAAATGTTTTTTTTTTTTTTTTTTTTACAAAAATGTGCATTTAAAATTATACTCGAAGAGAAGTTTTTTTCTATTCGTTTTCAATCTAAAACTTATCGAAATAGATTTTTATTGTAATTTTTAATGAGATCTTGGGCACATCGTAGCCTTAATTATAGAAATCTTGATTCGTTGATTAGAAGGTTTAGAATTAAAAAAAAAAAAAATTTCCATCTATTATTTTTTATTAAACAATGCTCGAAATCTATATATATATATATATATATATATATATATATATATATTAAATTGCCAAATTTAACTGCAATTCTTAGTGAAAAGTATATTTGAAATGGTTACATTTGAAAATAAGAATACTGTTTTATCAACCGAGATAATTATAAAAACAATTCTTTACGTGTATCGCATTAAGAATTAAAGCCTTAGGGATATTTGAGTAAATACATTTTATTTATGTTTAATATTGTAAAGGACGTATGAGCGAGTAATCACAAATATAACGATACTTACTATCAATAGCCATTTTCATTCAAACAAAAATCTCACATTATTCCATTATTTTGTGTACGTAAAGTAATGACCAAATATTACGCTCGATTAAAAATCACGTTTTTATTTACTTTATTATCAGCACGTTCATAAAAACAATGTTCATTGCAATTTAATAAGATTAAATGGCAAATATTTGCAAAGGACTATGGTACCGAATAAACATTACATACTCTTGCAACAGTGTACTTATAGAGCAAAATAATAATTATACAAGCATTATTTCGACACAGGTTACAATTATCGGTACAACCAACATCATTTACAACCTCGAGTTCGATTACTTTTTGTATGTTTTATTCAATCTTCATTATCGACGATATCAACAATGATAACATATAATGTATATGGAAACGTCATTAGAAAGCACTCGGCAGCAACAAAACATCAGACCGTGTAGCATTGTATGCACCACACAAACCTCTCTAGAACCGAATTTGTCGCCTGACTTCAAACAAATTCGGATCTACAGGGTAGATGTAGAGCATTAACTGGGCCTTTTAAATCCACATAAAGTTAAACGCCAACGCGCCGCTTTCGCTCCTAGAAAGGCGCTCGTGTGGCTTTGATGATTCTTCGATTGGCCCAGTATCACTTGGCGATCGACAAAAATCCTCTTCACCCTCGCCGCCCACCAATCCGCTCACCACCAAAACAAAGAATAACAAATTGAGAGGAGGATACGAGGGCCGGGCGAACTTGGCGCAAATTGTCGCGTGGCCCGACCGCGAGGGGATGAGCATTAGCGCGAAACTCGCGTATAAATTAGCCGATGGCAAACAACGTAGTGCGCCGTCGCCCGCAGCGTGACTGCATTTTTTTCCCGAAGTAGCAGCGTCATCGGGGCACCGCCTGGCCGCGCTTAAACGCCGAGTCACTGCCGCCCAGTGCGTACGTATGCATCACGCGAAGGGCGACCCGCGAGGCCCTTCTTTTCATGTTAAACCGACGGACTTTTTGCCGATTCCCGCGAGACGGCACACGAGCGATCCTAATCGAAGAAAGTCAAGGCCCCGGCGGCACAGCATTTTCAATGGTTTGCACCGTCGACGAGAGAGCCTCTTTTTACTCTCCCCCTCCCCCCTCTCACTCTCGCTCACTCTCGCTCTCTCTCTCTCTCTCTCTCTCTCTCTCTCTCTATTCCTCTCTTTTTGCTTAAAAACACATTTCTTACGGGCGATCTGCCGCTCGCTTTAACGGAAGATTATTTCATTTCCGACTCGTGCTACCCAATTTTCAAATATCTTGGAGCCATGGCTCGACAATGTTTACGTAGCGCAGATGTTCAGCGATGAAAGGACGAAGAAGGACGGTTTAGTGATGATGTTGGCCAATCGGATTTGTGCTGTTTTCACTCGACTTTGGGCGGCTACTTTTGCGCGAGGCAAATTTAGCCTCAATGCACTACCATGACCATGTTCGCCAATTAGCCTACGGCATCATGTGCGAAGAGATTTCGACGTTTAACTTATTGGCATTTTGAGAATTACAAATTCGAAAAAATCATAAGTGCACGCGTGATGTGAAATGCAACGAAATATAAATGATTCGCGTAGCAAGTGAAAATGCACTTTTCAATGTAAGCCGCCTGATATGTGAAGCGATAACAATGAACGAAAATTATTTACGTTTATGCAAAAATATAAATATATCCGTTATAACATTGCGGAAAGTAAAGATAAAGTGTTCGTTTGCAAATAGCGAATAGTAAGAGTAAGCTGCTCGTTAAAGGACAACAAACCTTAAAGCTTTACTACTTGTGTTTAGCAGGCGCATATCGTTGTTAGCTTGTGAAATTGGTCGATGCCCGTGCAACGTAAGGCCAATAGTGATGATAACTGACGTAATGAAAATCTCGTAAGACTTTTTCCAATTGATAAAAACGAGACATTTTTATGAAGTGACTTTGATAAGTCGACGAGGCCCAATTGTAAAGCATCACCGCATTTTCTCATTCGCTCTTTGGCTCAATGGACTCGCACGAGCCGGCAAAATAACAGCTTCTATCCCACGGTATACAATACATTAATTTCATGCAGATATTGACACGTCCATTAAAAATGCCATCGATGAGAAAAGAAGAAAATCGCTATTTAAAAGCAATGTCAAACGTGACCCAGTCCCCGGGCCTTTTGTTGGCGCGTCGAAGAAAACGCTCGAGGCGCCTTTTCTTCGCGGCCCGTTATAAGCATTCCACGGGGCTTCGATCCATCCAGCCGCTCGATCATTCGTTAATATTAATAAATATCGGCGAGGAGACGAGATTTAGAAATAAACAAGCCAACGATCAATTACACTGACGTGCGAGCCGAGTGGAAAGCGGGAAAGCGCGCCTGTGTGGATCGCGGGTAAAAAGGCGCGGGAGAAAGTCCTTGCGCGATTTTTCCATGACGGCTCTGACCCGAGCGCCACAGTCTCTCCAGCCGATAACCAGCGTTATGACGCGCGCGCGCGCGCGCACGGGTAAAAAGAGCGAAATTGGCTGGCAGTCGGTGGCACTGATTGCCTTACACCTGCGAACGCCGATGTTGATTGATAGACAGGAGAGGGCCCGATGAGGAACCACTTGAGAGACTTTAACGGGTCGAGGATGACACAGCCAATATCGGCACGAGGATGGGATGCTTCTACGGCGGCGGCAGCGACGACGACGACGACGACGACGCTTTCCCCCTCGCTTCCTCTTGCTTCTAGCGGTAAAGACGTTTCCATCCATGGCTTCTACGCTGCCTTGATCCCCATTCGTCTCTTATGGGAGTCTCACGACCCTAGGTGGATGCTGCCCTGCTTTTGCTCAGACTCGACGATTCATCCTCGCGCGTTTCCCTCCTGAAAATCATTTCTTAGCGTTAATCGGTCGTGCGCTCCTTGCCTACTTTCTTTCTATAGGCGCCAGGTGACGAGCGCCGCATTTAATAGAAAAATTTTCCCAAACGCTTGAACGCTAATTTTTTGCTCGTTAGTTTTTTTCTTTTTTTACATTATACATATTAGTCGCGCGAAGACAGGCTCGGAAGTTCGACAGATGGTTCACGGCTAGGCTGCATATGCAGCTCGTAATCTAGTTCTCCTCTCTCCTCGCGATTTGCAAGATCATTGCTTTTATTAGTTTTTCCAGATATTTCTTATGCTCATAAGGATAATTATGAGTTATTCGAGTTGATTGTGTTGGCTGCTCTTTTAGCGATATGTTGTGCCGCGCAGACTGCGTTACATCAACTCGATGACTTGATTTTTCTTTTGACTCGAACAAGCGAATAATTTAGATTCCATTCGTTTAAATAGAGAGAGAGAGAGAGAGAGAGAGAAATCCTCGACCATTCGCCTATGATCTAATTGACAACTAAATCGCTAATCGTTTCTTATGCAAATTAGTTGCACCTACGACGTTACATTACACATTCTATATTTACTCTATTGCTACGTTTAGATAACAAACGTAACTTAAGTAGATATTAATTTCAATCGCAGCAATGTCATTTATAATTCAAGACACGAAATAAACAAAATTGGACCAAGTCGATTGTTATACAATGTTATATGTCGAAGCTTACAAAGCCACTGTAAAAAATGGCACGCAACACATATTTAATTTTCTTATAAATTTTCATAGGAATTGAAGAAAATATAGCTTGATCGTGCAAACAAAGATATTCGAAGCTTTTCAAGCGACTAATTCATGTTTCAGCTTTAAGACATCTCGGCTTTATACAATACATCAAATAAATTCTATTATTTGCAAAAGTTTGCGTCTCGTGCCTTCGTACCAAACACAATGCAGTAAATCGAAAAAAACAATAATAAATAATAATCGCTCGGACTAATTTGTACGGATATTCGAGAAAACTTTTTCAAGAACGTAAAATTTATTATATTTATTATATATTGCATTTTCGAGAAGGTAAGGTATTTGAAAAACGACCTCCTTCGCGTGTAATTCGATCCGTGAAAATAAAATTGTCAAGTTATAGGCATAAGACGACTTAGTGTCGAAAAGTCATGCGATTATCCGAAGATTACAGGTCGCTTACCTACCGACACTTCTTTCAGCGAGCATCTTAATCCTCGTCCCAGTGTATCCAAATATTGACTTTACCAACTGAGCATGCGTCTCTCTCTCTCTCTCTCTCTCTCTCTCTCTCTCTCGCAGCCACCCGGCGACTCTGCTTCATCGCCTCTTCCAACGGTCGCCAAACCGATGAAGCGAGAGGCAGACCGTGCTCGAGCGAGTGCAGGAGCGAGAGAGCGCGAGGTGGCGCGACGGTGCCGGGTGTCGGGGCTTTATGAGGGAGGGGAAAGGAAGCGAGCCAGATCATCCTCGTTTTGTCCAACTTCAGCCGGATGATCCGAGCTTAAACGCCCAGTCGACAAATTAGCCAGCACGCGCTTCTCTCCCCTCGCTGAATCGGAGTCGGACCCGGGATTATCCGGCGTCCGGGGCCCACGGCCTCAGGTGCGCGTCCCCGAAACTTTAGCCTCGTTCGCTCCCATTGGCCCGGGCCAGCGACGTATTATTTTCAATCCCTCGGGAGAGCCGCCACCGACGGCGAGCCCGTTGGCACGGGGGTGGGCGGGAGGGGCGAGAGTCTAGGAGCCGTCCTATCGACCCGCCGACGTACGCCCACCGACGGCGACGCCATATCGAGAGATTCCCTGCTCTCCCCGTGCTATCAGGCGCTCGCCGTCGATGATGGCTCTCCGGGACTCGTGCGGATGCTGCTTCTGCCGCTTGGCTTTTGGATTTTCCGCCGATGGGCAGTCCCTGGCATTGTCCAGCTGCTGTCCCCTTCCGTCCCTGAAAATTAAAGTTGCGTTACCGATTGTCTTTTATCTCGCTTCATTTGCTGGACGAGACGCTATGCTGGGATTGGAAAATCACGCTACTTCTAGTCTGTAGAGGCTAGAGGCAATTGGCCAGGCTTTAATAGCGCCGTTAAGTAGCTTTTCCTTTTTGAATTTACGTGACGTAACTGCGCTTCCTCGAGTGACGATTCGATTTTAAGGTCATTTCGTTTCTTTAAATTGTACGCTCTCGACATAAAGCAGTTAAATATCGAAGCTTATTCGCGACATTTCAACGATTGATTTGATATTTTTCTTTTATACTACTTTCATCTTACATATCATTGCCAAAAGGTCTGCGATTAAGCGATACAGAAGATAGTGGGAAGAGAACAAAGTCTCGTCTCCTCTCGATGTTTAAAAATATTTTAAATCCTTTGGTTTGTAATATCATGTCTCGTGTATTGAAATATTTCTTATAACGTCTTAATGACTAGTAAAACGCTTATTGTAATTGTATCTAAATTGTAATTAAATGAAACAATACTGGATTAACGTTTTCTAATGTAAACCAATGGCAATTGCAATTCACAGCTACACTAGTCATTTAATAATTCTCCCTGATGAATAATTTGAATGAAAAATTTTAATATTCAAGATCCATTTGTTCAATGATTCAATTAATTTTTTCCAAAATTAAGAACATCTCCAGCATATGCTAGCTATTATTATTTAATTACACGTTTCGTCACAATGACAAGTGGATGATCAGTAAAAAACGAGTCGCGAATCGAATTATGTCGTAATAATCATTGAAGATTAACTTTTAGCATTAAAAAAATTAATAAATTATTATAACTTATTTTACTCGATACTTTTGAAAGTAAAGAATTTCTTTCTCACATTTATTTGTAGTTTTCGTTTAAAATATCGCTTTTACTCACAAGTTTTTCCATTTCGAACGAAAATCGAAATTGAGACTACCAGAGCGTATTCCATTTATCGGAAAGCAATAGTACCATATCGCTTGAATCAAGTGCAGATTGCTTTTTATTATTTATAAAAAGTGGCAGAAAATATATAGAAATGCAAAAAAGATATGCGCTTTAAATATTTCACAAAAAATATTAAGAATTTAAAAGAAAAAATATATTTTGGATATACTAAATACAATATAATATACACGATAATATATTATCATAATGCGTTAAAATGCTATTTAATTTTCATAATTGTAGTTGCAATGACAATGGATGGTGAATATTTTTTTTATTATACAACAACAACAAAACATAGTCAATCTGTAGTGGCTAAAATTAAATTAATAATAATATTTCAAATTTGAAAGCTCAATAGTATATTAGAAACATTCTTTTTTCTTCTTCTGTACAATATGTTGATTGTTATTAGCAATATTTTCATTACCAAAATTGAAAGCTAAAATACTATTTTTATATTGTAAATTATACTTATATCAAAATATTTTTTGCCAATATTAAAAGAACAGTGTAGTTCAAGCGAGACGCTTGGTTGTTTTTATAAATTTAACGGATGTAGGACTCGGGTAAATTTATCATGAGCTTAAGATATTTTTTGTTGCGAAACTCCTGTCACGGTCTACTAGTTAACAAAAGTAGCGTTTCTACTTTTGTACATTAATATGTTACTACATTTTTATCGAATATACACGTGTATTGTCACTTTTTTTTTCACTCTATGGAAGAGAGTAAAATTCGGTTACCAAAAATGCCTTAAATCATTCCGTATAGTAAAAATGAAATTTATAAATCATTGTTAAATCAAAAATTGTCGAGAGAAGATTATTCTGATGTGTGGATAGTCATATGAAATAACTGCATTGTCTGTCCTAAATATTTATGAAATTGCGATTCATATTTGTGAAAAAATATTATTTCTAAATTACGAGAATTACACGAAATGAATACGATGAATTTATAAAAATAATGTAAATGTAAATGTTTAAAAAGTTCATGAGCTCTAGCATAAACTTGTATTTATTATAATTTTATTATCAGCCTTAGAAATAGTAATAAATAAATGTATATTCAATAGAAATTGATCTTATTTGTTGTTAGATATTATGTTAAATAAATCGATTATAAAAGTCAAAGTTTGTGTTGTAGATTAACTAAAAACGTATTTGTTGTTGTTGTTGTTGTTGTTGTTGTTGTTCTTTTTTTGTATGAAAAAAAAAATAAATATATAAATAGAAATATTTTTTCAAATTAATTTATTGAATTTTAAGCAATTAATATTTATTATTTGGAAGGAATTTTGTCTGATTGTGTATATTAGGGGAATATTAAAGTATATTTTGCGATTATTAATTTTCATTGTAAGCAATTAAAGCCAGCTATGTTAAAGTTTTGGAACGTACATGTATAAACAAACGTTGAAAAATTTGCTTGAAATCACAACGATGTAGTATATTACTTTATCATAAATAATATATTTTTGGGAATTAAGCGTATAAAGGTACATTTTAATGTCAGAGGTATTAAAAAATCAGTAAAATAGATGTTTAATTTATGCTGAAAGTAATAATCGTCCGATTATGATTTTCATTAATTTTACATTAGATCTTTAAGGTAGTTAGTTCTATAATACCAATTATATTTAGTTTTTATTTTCTTTCTTTTTTTTCTTTTTTTTTTTTTAATGCTTTATGAATATGAATTTTTGTTTCAAGAATTGTTTTACTGAGTAAAGAGCATCTAGTGCAAGTCGTATAAGTAATCGAGTTAACCCAGAATATTTATGGATAAAAGCACTTGGAATTAATTTCAAATAACGTGACCATAATAAATTAATATTCAAAGGATCGTCGTCCCATTTAAATTCGCAATCATAATGTATGGACTTGAAAAATAAAACATCAAGTATCCTTCACGAAACTTCACGAAGGTATCGCGTACAGAAATTGACGACTTTATTAGTAGAAAAGGGCCGTCACTATCAATTTACGAGGGTAAAAGCTCGTCGAAAGTGAAAAACATTGTCTGGTGGACGCAAACGAACAAACGAATAATGACCTGCGGAAACGTGCGCGTCGAGCTCCTTGGCGTTGGCGTTCGAGTCTATAATGATTGCGCGTCACAGTCTGGATGGGTCGGCAGGGTCCGGTCCAAGAGCCGAGAGAAAGGTACGTGAATCGTCTCCCGGGATTTTACAATTTTTATTGCTCGGGGCAGGACGTAGCGCGCTGGGGTCGGGCTCGGAAAAAGGCGGCAAAAGGTGAGAGGCTCGCCGTGGCTACGCGTGCGGCCGGATGACGGCACTCCCGGGTTTCGCGCGTTTCTCTGTCTCTCTTTTCTCTCTCTCTCTCTCGCTCGCTCCGTCCCCCACCGAATCCATGTACAAAGGGGAACTGCTCTCGGGGCCTCGGGTGCGAGACGTGGGCCGAGCCGTCCAATAAACGGAACAACCATCTGCTCACCAGCCGGCATATATACATGTGTACATGCCCTCGCTTCCCCCTCCCCCGCCACCCACCCCACTCGTTCTGTCGCTATCCCACTCACTTTGTACGTGTGTGATTTCTCTCTCTCTCTCTCTCTCTCTCTCTCTCTTTCTCTTTCTCTCTCACTCTCTCACTCTCCCTTACTCTCCCTTACTCTCTTTCTCTCTATCTATCTATCTATCTATCTATCTATCTATCTATCTATCTATCTATCTCTCTATCTCTCGTGTGCTTTTGCCGCCCCTCGTTGCCGTCCGCGTATTTGCTCCCCGCGCCACCGTTTTATGTTATTCTCGAATGAAAGCCGAAAGCCACACGAGCGAGCAGTCAGTAGCGTCTCTATTTTGTCTCTTGTGTAACGAACTCTTCTTTATCGAGGACTCCCTTTTCATCTTGCTTCCTCCTTGCCGCCTTGTCGCTTTTTCTTTTCCTTTTTATTTACGTTTATGGCCGACTCACGAAGCAGGCCCCGGATTTTTATTCCCTCTTTATCATCGCGGAGGCCAATGTTTTATTAGATTCGAGGGACCTCGAAGCGCGAGAGTCTAGAAGTTATAATTTTACTGGATAACTTGCGATATCGAGGGTATCCGGACCTTTCTTCTTCTCTGCCCTTTTTCTTTTTCAACTAGCCGCGCATCACTAGGGACAGCGCCAACGAATTTATCTTTTCAGCGTTATTCCCAACTACTTAATTAATCACATTACAAATCAATACGTAAAATAAATGTCTTCCCAGCTCGTCGTAATAATACCGCAAGGGACTCCGCAAAATTTCAATTTCAAGGTTAGATGATGCAAGTTGCACAAATTGAGTTAAGGATCGATTGTGTTACCTGGCTCAGTGCCAACTCGGCTGCCCACTCATTATGTGTAACAGGACGAACCGGAAACCATGCCAAACCATAGAAATTTACTAATCGTGTGATTTAACTCTGGTTTCTCTCCACGAACCGACAAAGCGCATCGTTTACCTTCCAATAATTACTCTTCCTCAGCGTTTCACTAGCACTACGTAACGTGCAATTTCAGTCGCTACTTCTCTCCCAAAATACCTGTCCTTTCATTTAATATTCCACTCCTCGATCCCTATAATTTCTTACTTCAACACTTGTATGTATATTAAATTATTATAAAGCGAGTATTGTATTAATTTCACAAATTAAGGATTGTAATTGGTAATGTGTACTAATATTTCAAACGACTCGACACCATAAATATGCATTTTCTCTTGACAATGGACATATTATGATATTTGAATGTGATTGTTGGCAATCATACAATTTGAATTAAGAATATGATAAAAAGTTTGAATGCTATTGGAATATTAATATACTAAAGGTAATATTGTATTATAATTATGCAATTAAGATTGTAAAAAATTTTTTTTTTTTCTGTATAATTCTTATATAATTTCACAATTTAATACTACGAGTATATGATAATATAATTTTTACTATTTTGCTTTCGAATTTTTTAGCCATTGTTGGGTAAATGAATATTACTTGCAAACTTATTCTGTATAATTTATGAACGTCTTAAAATGTCTGGAGTTACGTAATTCACATTCAAATCTACATTAACCGACATTATCTATTTTATATAATTCTTTTCATTAGTCATAAAAGCCAATCGCTTTAATACTCCATTTTACTAATTATTAACTTAATCGATTAATTCAACTATTACCTCATATCGATTAAATTATCAAATACAATAACTATCGTGTAAATTTTCATTTTACTTATTGATGAGTACTTTGCTTTTATATATCAGTTGTTTCACAAATCAAAGGGAAAATAATTTTATTTTAAATGTTATTCAAGAAGAAGAAGAAGAAAAAGAAGAAGAAGAAGAAGAAGAAGAAGAAGAAGAAGAAGAAGAAGAAGAAGAAGAAGATATTATTACAAATGTTTTTAATGCTCGTGAAGTAGCGAATTTTGAATAATTAGCTTTAAAAGTAAGGAAAATTATGAAATATCATTGCAAATTCGGTTAATAAAATTGTAATAACGTATCGAGTGGTTTATAATAAATTCCCCAGCAGAAAATTAGTTCACTGCAATTGGTAAAACTCTGACTTACGAGAAACCACATCGACCGATTGTCGTTTACATACACAACTCGGGGGAGTGTTTGTAAAATGTCTTTTTGCCGATCGTTACTCGGGCTCATGAGCAAGAAACAGCCAAGCAAACAGACAAGGGAATAGAAAATGAGTTCAGCGTACAAAACATTTGTAATTTTACAGCACCTGAGATTGACGCCTTCGAGGCAAACGAAGCATGCGTTTGACACACGTACAAGTCACCAACACGCAATTCAGATAAATTACTGCTACCGTACTCTCCTGCCCCTTAGGAGGTCCTGACCTTATTTAAAAACAAAAACGAAAACAAAAACGAAAAACAAAAAGCAAATGAAAAAACCCGCTTATTCATATTATTTTTAATAATGCGTGTATAAGCGTGTATCGGTGTGCATTATTTATCTTTGTACGTAGATGGGCAGTTAGGCTGGTATTTTTGCGTCTGTGAATATGACGTTTCATATAAAATGATGCGCGTGCGCAATAAGATGTGGCCGAAATGTCGGAGATCGATTTCGAATAAAATAATACACATTACTAATTGAATAAAATATCGAGCTGATAAAGGAGTGCATCGGCTAGAAATTAGAATTCAATATCCGTCTCCTTCGTATAGGCAGGAGAATAAATTTACCGATGAGAAAAAGCACGCATCAATCACTGTTTACTTCCTCTTGTTATCCTTTGCTATTCGCTTATCAATTCCATATCGATTAACTACTCCTGTGCTCCACGATCTCCGCATTATACACGTGTAAATCTTTGTATGCCGATGATCCCCATTAGACGAAGCTCTTCTTTTATCAATAGTCGATTTCCGAATTGTCATAATATTGAATTACGATGTCATGAGGAGGACGAAGACGATTGGTCGGGATGCTGTTCGTTGATCGATGACATATTTTCGTTTTATTATACGTTTGGGGATTGATTTCTTAACTATTATTGACGTTATGGAGAGATTTTTATAGAGTCGTTAAAATCTATTAGGTAGAGAACGAAATTCTTCGATTTTTTTTCTTCTTTTTTTTTTCGTTTTCAGTTAATCCGTCATGTTGAATCGTAAAAGACACATATTCTATCAACTTCTTTTACATATGAAATTTTTATATTGAATTTTCTATTCTTGCTAAATGTAAATTTTACTTTTATTTCTTAGGATATTGAATGAATAAATTAATCAGATTAAAATTTTTGAATTAAATAAAAATACAAGTCTTTGATTTTCGATTGTAATGAGTTCGTTGAATATATAGGACCGAAGAAAAAACTTTAAAGAGTTCATGTTCTTTCTTTTGAAATGACTGATTTAAAATTCATTAGGAATCTTTCTTTATCGTGTCGACTTTCTTGTGGAATCAAAAAAAAAAAAAAAAAAAAAAAAAAAAAAAAAAAAACAGACAAACAAACAAAAACAAAAGAGAACACAAATGATTCAGCATTGAAATACATTTGTCAAAATATTAATTAAATCCTGGCAGATAATATTTATGTCTATTGGCTGCTAAATATGCATTTTCATATATTTATAATTGAAATTTCCGATTTTTATTATTGTACATACATATATCCATCGCGCGATAATATACTATTTTGACAGATTTATAAAGTGTAAAGTTTTTTTTATTTTTTACTATTATTATTATTATTATTATTATTATTATTTTTTTTTTTAAGTAATGGAAAAAAGTATAAATAACTTATAAATAATTTCATAAAAATCTGTATCTTTCTATTTTACTTTTAAATGATTAAATTAACACATTTTTAAAAGAAATTTGTAATCGCAAAATGTAATACGCAATATTTTCAATTTTCTTTTTAACTTTTTCAATGTTTTGCGGTTACGTATAATTAAAGTAAATTGGCAAAAATAGTGAGGTGAATTTTTTTACAGTAAAAAATTGGTTAACCGAGTGTAAGATTTCTCAATTTACATAGCTTATACTCTACTTTCATTTAATTATTTGGAAAGAAATTCCTCACAATAAAAAGTAAGATTTATGTATATTTGTGAATATTTCCAACCGCAAATCTCTGTAAATTATAGTTCTTAATCATAGTATATTAATGGAATAGGAAGAAAAGGTAATAAATAATTTGGATTGTAAGGAAAATTATTCTGAAATAATTAATATTTTGTTTTACATCTTCCATTGAAATATTTTTAACTTATAATTAAAATCATTGTCAATTTATTATACGCAAAATTTAATATCTTTTCCACCAATTAAACTGTATTTTACGTTTCTTTATTCGTCAAATGATAGGCGTAAATTCATTTTTTAAAAGACTTTTACGTTATTTTAGGTTACATTATTGATGTATATTTGCTATATAACAATTAGCGATATATTATTGCAAACTACATTAATTTTATTATCAATGTTGATGTTTATATAATCCAATTGTTATGAAAATTATATATGTCAATGAATTTGTCAATTTTAATTGACATAAAATTTCTAAATCAAATACTGATTTTATGGATTGCTGAACTTCATTTATAAATAGTATTTAGTCAAAATGTACCTAATCTCCTTGAGGATTTTAAAAAATATTGTTGCATTTTATGTCCTAACGAACAATTTTCCTTATACCCTCTAATATACAAAATTTTGATAAAAGACCATAAAACACCATAAATTACCTCTGTAATTCATCAATAAATACTGAAAATTGTTGCAATACAATCAGTAAAACGCATACTAATTTCAATCTAACCTACATTATTAATTTTGGAAGAAGAATTTTAATTTCAGAAGAAATTAATTTGAATGAGAAATTTTAATTTTATAACAAAGTTCTCCGTTATCTTTACTATTTTTAGAAATTAAAAAATCTTATTAAGCCTAAATTATTCACTAACGCTTAATTCAGGTGCATTTATCGTCAGTCTATCGTCAATGTTATTTTATTATTATTATCGTTGTTGTTGTTATTATTATCGTTGTTGTTGTTATTATTATCATACGCAGCTCCAGTTTTGAAGAAGCCAATAAAATTTCACAAAGAAAGTAAAACCGTCAGCACTAGTTGCTTGAGCGAGGGAGAGAGAGGGAGAGAGAGAGGGAGAGAGACAGAGAGAGAGAGAGAGAGAGGGAGAGAGAGAGAGAGAGAGAGAGAGAGAGAGAGAGAGAGAGAGAGAGAGAGAGAGAGAGAGAGAGAGAGAGAGAGAGAATGTGATTCTCAATGCCGAAAGAGCGAAGGATATAAAAATGTTTGCATTTAAAATTAGTGTCTAGAAAATGAAAGGAAAGCTTCAGCCATAGATCAAAGCGAGGTAACGTAGAAATGGACTTTTTGTTGGCCGACGACTACGACGCCGGCAGGTTTTAGGGATCGGAAGGTTGGATGCGGAATGCGGGCGGAGTGAGTCCTTGATTGTGGCTCTCTCATGGCCGGTTTTCGGCCGCACGCATAACATAGTTGAACGGCCAACACATAAACGCGTACATACACGCACGCATATACGCACGTATGAGCGGGCATAATCGAAATCACGCGGACGCGCGTATCATCATCGTCCACCTCTTACGCGAGAATCGTCCCGGGGACGAGTCAAAACGCT
>NW_011948425.1:2577320-2579820 GCF_000503995.2 Ceratosolen solmsi marchali | reverse complement strand
ATGATTCTTTTTAAATATATCGACGATTTTTGTCACACAGTCGTTTAATAAAACTAGCTTGAAGACAAAAATATCTACCTTAAATTAGCCACACTTAATACTACTTAATGAAAATCACTTATAACTATATCCCTAATTGTTTCATAATCGTTATAATACCTAATCATTAATAACTTTATCATTAATAACTTAATATCATTAAATATCATTAATAACCCTAGTCATTATCATAGTTTTATTATTTTCTTTTCTTCTTTATATGTGTTTTTGTTTTTTGTACTTAATTTTGTTTTATTTTTTTTTTTTTTGTATTTTTTTTTCTTTTTTATAATCATATAACCCTGAACTTGATAAAGAGAAGGATTATGATAGACGTGGCATGATAAGTGATAAATACAATTGGCGAGTATGACATAAAGAGTGCCACATCATCGTCTACATTAAACCCCCGCTTCGTCGTGACTTTTGTCAGTCGTCTATATAAAGAGCAAATTGCCTCCTACGCGCCGAGCTACCGACGTGCAAAGCAGCCACGCACACTCCACAATGTGGGAGTCGAGGCCGGGTACGGCGAGTGATTTAGTTTCGACTCCAGAGGCAAGTCGTTTCGTCTGCTGGTGAAAGCAGCTAAGAATTTCCGATTGTCGATTATGTAGCGCGGGACTAGGGAATGTCCTTTAGGAAATTATCGAATTAAGGTTGAGGGGCCAATTGGAATTTCATTATAAAGCAGTATTGGATAATAGAAACCTTAAGGTAGAAAGTCGATGCTGAACAACCACGATTATCATGATACTTCGTGTCAATAGACTCGGATAGAGATCAGATTTTACTTTCACATTGCATCTAAATTGCTACTTTTCATAAATAAAGCGCTGAAGACATCGTTATTTCATTGATAATCCTCAATTGTCATAGCAAACTTCAAACTGTTTGTATAAACTGTAAAATGCAGAAGAGCTTGTGTAGGTTTCTTATATTATTTTCTTACTTACCATTGCTGACCAGCCGTTCGGTCGGTATGGAATGAACACTTTGCGTCCGTCGATAATAGATAATATAACTCACGAGGAATCAATGTTTGTCGATTATTTATAATATCGCAAATATAATTTCGGAATCGATGCTCTTTCGGTCCAAGGCGACAATAATATTATCGCGTAAAAAGCACGTGCTTGCGAAAGCTTACGACATAGAATACTTATGGTTGATAAAGCAAACATCAAAAAGCGTTTACTTTCCGAGGTGGCTTAGCAGATGGCGCGAGTATCGCCCGATGGTAAATCGACTCCACCTCCGCACCGTTCAAAGTCCCACCCCTCGAGGATGTTTCCGTCACTTACACTCCCACACTGGCCTTTTACCACAGCCACTTGGATTCATGATGGCCGCTCGTACAAACCCGACTCTCCCATCTGACGCCCATCCAATGAAACACATCACAATGTCTCTGCCGCCGATAATACAAAGCACCACTCTCCCGTGGTTGCCCGAGGCTCCGCTCCGCTACATCTGAGAAAAACTTCGTGCATTTCTCGCAGATGGCGGAATTTAGCGATTATAATGGTCTCCCGACATTTAACACCGTCCCTGCCAAGTTTATTTATGGAATGTTCTTATTAATAATAATTGAGCTTTTCTATTTGGCCAATTTAATAATTTGAATGAACAATAATTTTAAATTAACATCAAGTCCACAGGAGTGTAACAAAGGCAATAATTAGACAAAAGTTAAACGAATATTTTCACTTATTTACCAATTACGTTGCATCGAATTATCGTCCTTATTAATTCTTATGTATTGTATAATTTGAATATTATACTCAGCTATTAGTATTTAAATTATCGTTTCGAACGAATGCACAGATGTTGTAAATAATTATATATTTTTTTCCTACGTATTTACCATATATCGTTTAATTGCATATCGTTAAGCGATAGTTTAGCCATAGAGCATAACTACGGTAAAATTTATTTTAAGACAATGGCATGTAATTTAGAGCTGTGGCTACTCGATGAACGCTACTGTGAATGGAAATTTTAACGACCCGTGAGATATCGGGATAAACGAGAAAGGAAAAAACGAAGAATCTTTCCTGCCTAGCAAAGAGGCGTATGGAACGGAGGCACACACACACAGGACTTTTTGGATTGCACAATGACGGTAGGCGAACATGAACTCGAAATTTCCTACAATTTCTTTAAACTTTCGAGTTTTTCAGCAATGACCGCCCCCGATCATCTTACCCGCTGATCTGCCTTTAGTATTGGAAAACAAGCGTCATACACGTCCCATCGTTCTCCAACATCCCAGCATCAAGGACTTTCATAAAATAAAGAAATTTCATCAGTCGGCTCGAGCTCCGAATCCATCATGTTTGTCGCGTCGAACGCATTTCGCACGGAGACGAGGGTGTAAGCGACATTTGATAGGATATTAACGGCGGTGGCGGTGGCGGTAGCGACGGTGGTGGTGACGGCGGCGGGCGGGGGGGGGGGG
>NW_011948425.1:2559836-2574643 GCF_000503995.2 Ceratosolen solmsi marchali | reverse complement strand
GGGGGGCGGGGGGGGAGGGGGGCGGGGGGGGGGGGGGGGGGGCTGGCGGCTGTATGAGTACGGGAGCTCGGGCTTTTGGCGGTAATGGTCCCGACCGAGGAGGCGCAAACTATCTCGACTGCGAGCTTGCGGGTGCAAAAAAAAAAAAAAAAAAAAAAAAAAAAAAAAAAAAAAAAAAAAAAAAAAAAAAAAGAAAGAAAGAAAAAAAGAATAAAAAGGAAGGAGGTGAACGTCACGTCGCATGAGCGTTCCGACGCTCGATAGCGCAGCCCTGGACCCTCGGGACGAGCATTTTCAGGACCGAGGCCGAATCAAAAGAGCCCGCCGCACGGCCTTTCTCGGCTCATTGAAGATGACGTCGCAGTCGGGCCGCGTCTCCTGTCCATTCGAATTGCGCCCTCGTCACGGCTGAGCGCGATGTATCCTCGCAAAAACGCAGTCGTACGTCACGTTTATGGCTTATTCAACAGGATTTTTTGGCGAACGGCCGTCGGCCGCAGCCACGTCCGGCCTAACGGACTGCGACGGGTTGGTTTGAAAAATTCCGTCGATGCCCCGTGGCTGCTACGTGGCTGAATCCATTCGACCTTCGTTTTCGTTACTCTTTTCTTATCCTATATCCTCTTAAGCTTTCAGTTAATCGAATTCGGACCCCGGTTTTCCCGATCCTATCTGCCACTGCAGCGCGATTGTATTGATTAGTTTCATAACAGATATTGTTCGCTAAGGCGTGATTACGGTTATGCTGCGCCCTGCGCCCTAATTATATCGACGAGGGTTTTACGAATTGGGAGGCGAAGGCGAGCCTCTCGGAATGCTTAAAGCCAGGATTTAATAACATGGAGAGGACGAGTCTCGTGTCGTCTTTTTGACTAATGGCTGCCTTTGTAGCGCTGAGCGTTGATACGGACGCAACAGCCAAGAATAAATGTTCGTCTTTTATAAGGTTGCGTTTTCTGTTTGGTAGACAACAGTCCATTAGTGTAGGAGACAATGCATTTATAAGTCTTCATTGATAGGTGACTCCGTGGATAATTTATAAATTTGTTCTTTCTTTTTTGATTTTTTTTTTCTTTTAGTTTTACTGTTTTGTTTTTGTCCAGATAAATGTGCAGAGGACGAGGCCGTATATTCATTTTAGATATTTATTTTAACTTCGATGTTGAATGTATTATTTATTGAGAAATATTAATAGTTCAACGAGTTCGTTTTGTTTGTCAAATAATAGATAAAAGAAAAATCGCTAAAGAATCATCATTAAAGAATTATTTATTAATAATATTATCGAAAATTTTTCGTCAATGCTCATATCACATTATTCCGCAATGTGAATATAAATTTCACGCACAAAACATTGAATTTTTTCTACCCGACTATTAACTAATTATTATGCTCGATCGATTTGTTAAAATCAAACGTTTTCAGTGCCGTACGAGTGCCGTAATTCACTATCTGAAATTTCAGAACAAATAAAACGTGTTAAAGCTGCGATTGCTATAATGCCAAAAGCTACGCTTCCAACTACATTTTTATTAAGAATTTTTTCCTCAAGAAAACAAATAAGCGTTATAACTTGCTTTACAATAGCAGCGCGAATAATAATTCGTTCATAAATGAATAAAAAGTGGGGATAAATGCGAGTGTATAATGTAATACTTCAAAAGGTGAAAAGATGAAAATCAGTTTAAAGCAACTGTAACGAGCTACGATATGCCAAGAGTAAAATACAAGAGGGTAATCAAGATCGTAGCTTTCCAAAGTTTTTAAATATTTTATTATTCAATTTATGAATTTAGAGCGGATGTTATTCGAGGGAATTATTTTTTTTTTCTCAGTGTGCGAAGACATGTATTTTATTAATGATTTGCAAATGCTATTCTTGTTACGGCAGTATGTAGATGTAATTGCGAACATGAAAGAGTATGCTACGTACATTATTTATACATATACATAATATATCGAAGAATAAAATAATAGAGTTTATCCCTTTCGTGAAATATAAACAACATATATTTAAAATTTTATTTATAATCAGTGTATATTTTTATATAAGTGATGAAGCACTAATTATTTCGAGACGTTTTGAACAAGACTCTAGGGATTATTTTCATTTAAGTAATAAGGAAAGTATAGACCGTAGCTTATTCTAATAGAGCACACAGTTCCAAATAGATATTTCAATGTAATTAGTAGATATTAGAGATAATTAGTATTGAATAATATGCAGTGCTGTGTATAAATGAATAACATTGTATGGTTAATAAGTAAAAATATCAATATCAAATACATTATTTGAAGTAGGTTTGAAAAATTTCTCTTAATGTAGAATTTAACTGCCAACGTTAACGAGCAATTGCACCAAATATTTGACATATTAAATATCGTTAAATTAGCATTTTAAACATTGGTACATACTACTACTATGCTGATAAATTCATCCTAGTACGGCCATTAATAATTTTGCAAGTACTTTTATCCAATGTTATATACAATCTCTCTCTCTCTCTCTCTCTCTCTCTCTCTCTCTCTCTCTATGACTGTTTCTTTCTGTTTATCTAGCAATCAATCTACGCACGCGTTTTATATAATATATTTTTAATTGTAATCCATTTACTTATTACTCATTTTTCTATTTCTATTCAATTAAAATATTAAGTGATTTTCTTAAAGTGTGTAACATACTTCCAAGAAAATGTTTCAAAGTTTTTTAAAAATTCGATTAGAATGTTCATGGAATATTTTTACCATATTATACTTTTGCCATAAGTGTAATGACGTGTGAATACTTTTAAAATGTCACGCCCTACTTTTCTAAAATAAAAATTTCTATTTTTACTTAATATTTTCCTTAATATTTGCCAAATTCATACATAATTTCGCATAATATCTGCGTGTATAGAACTAGTTAAATTTCTACTTTCCATTACACTGCAATTTCCTATTATTTCATATCCCTTATTTCGCTATATATTATTTATCAAGCCGCATAAGGTGTAAAATGACGTAATATATCGTAGACAAAAAAAAAAAAAAAATTTATATATATAATCTTAAAATTAAATATAATGTTCATCCCCGCAAAATTTTAAGCAATATGTACAACTTTACCATGGGATCATGAATTTTTCGAGGACATACGAGTAAACTAGTAGATTAACTTTTTCAATGGCAACTTCGTATGCTTACGTAATTAATACAGAGTAATTCTACATCTACTGGTAAAAGTTTCTCAATACGCGAGGTAGATTCCAGGATCGACAATCTCACACATTTGAAGACTCTAATCGATGCGAATTTGCATTCGTGCACGAAAATACTTGCAGCATACGAGGTGAACATTGTTATCTATAATCTGACATACTTAGGCTATATATATATATATATAAATATATTTAAGTGTATATACACACGTGCACACGTACGCGCAGAGTTCGTGAATATGCATATACCACCGTATATTTTACAATATTTTGTACTGTGTGTGTGTGTGTGTGTGTGTGCGCGCGCGCGCGCGCGTGTATAACATAAACAATAAAGCCGTTTCATGGACATACGCGCGTACACACGCCCACACACATGTTACAAATGATTCAACGAGTGACTATCCCTCTATGATTATTTAGTATTTAGATTCATTTGACGCTTTAGATAATTTTGTGATAAATAAATTCTATATCACTTGTAATATATATAATTATACGTTTTTATGTTTTATACATTTTTAAGAGTAATTATTCGTTTCGAGTAGTTTAGATTTAAGAGTAATTTAAGATTAATTTAGTTTTACATGATTTATCGATAAACTTTTACTTTATGCTTTCCGATGTTATAAAGAATGTTCCATTAAGAAATCTCTTTAAATTATTATAAAAATTTATAATATATTTTCTACAATTTCCAATATTCTAGAAATTCAATATATAGTTTCTAAAACTTTTATAATTTATAATATAATATAGTCACCGTGGTATAAAATAATAAATTGAGATTAATGTTTTATTTTTATTGGCTCAGCATTTAATTGTTTTAAAATTTTTATATAAATTTCTCATTTTTATTTGCAGATGTTATAAAACTAAATTGTTTCATACAAGGTAGGGTATTACCAGAGAGGGGGTGATAAAGAGAGAATGTGGATAAACGATAGAGTAAGTAATTACTATTATTTAAAAAGTAAAATATTATAATATTTATGATTAATTTGTATGTTAAATTCACCATTTTAAATTCGTCGTATATTGAAATTTCTCCCACTATTCTATTATTATTTTGCATTCAATTATTTTATTTCACAATTGTCTGATATTTCATATATTTACGTTAAATGTAGTTATTTTAGATATCAATGAGCATTAAAATGAATTACGAGCTGCGAGCTTCATTATTTTATACTAGAAAATACTCCCTTGGGTATCACATGAATGTGCGCTTCGATAGGTTCTACTACTTTCGCGGAATACCGCTGCCATATGATTCATGATTTGGGCTGAAATAATTTAATCTACGTAAGAGAATGGCAATTTAAAAATAATACATCATCAGTTTATTTATTGTCATTATATTCGATTGATTAATTTCGTCAATAATAACAAGGCTTTTTAATGTTCAAATACTTTAACTATTTATGCGCCGCTTGTTACGGACGATAAAAAAATTTATTTAATCCAGCGAGCGACCGATAAAACCTACACGAACAAGCTAAACGATAAGCATATTCCATTTTCTCGTCGAATATAATAATTCATATGTATAAATGTTTCAACGCAAGATAAATCCGAAGGGCAACGCGTTATACATTATACTACATATATACATGAGAACGTGGAAGGCACTGCCGACATCAGTCTTATCGGAGATGCAAGCGATAAAAAGCGAATCGGCACCGCGCGAGCTTCGCCCGAAAAATAATGATGCCTAACGGTATACTTTATCCGTTGCTGTGTATTTTGTGTATCTGCTCGTTCGGACGTGCGTGCTGGCGCGCGCGTGTGTGTAGTGGGCCGATGTCGCGAGTCAGAGAGATTGGGTCGTGACCCTCTCATCCCCCGCCCTCATCGCCCATTCATCGACACATCGTCGTGGCTCCTACCGTGAACCTAGCGCTGTTGAATATCAGCCTCTCGCCGCGGACCGCATGATTGATAAACCGTGCCCCTTTTCTCTTCATTCGCGCGTGATTTTTGCATGGAGGAAGGAGCCTTGACGTTTCCGTCGTAGCTATTCCATTGGCTCTAAAGGACAATTGAATCATCGCCCATCGTAGAAGATCGCTTTCGTTTCCACTATAAATCGATGCGGTCGTTCGATTTTCAAATAGCTTCCCTTTCAATCACGTCACTTGCTACTCCTACTTTAACCACACGCACGCACACGCACGCACACGCACGCACTCGCGCATACGTACAAGCATCGTTTTATGCAAGACTTATGATCAAACGCACAAAACAATTCGCTCACCATCCTAACGTACATTGTGCAGCTCAATCTCTAGGATACATGCACTCTTAGGTCATTTACAAGAAGACGGCGGCGGCAGTTAAAGACAACGAATTGATCGATCGACTTAACAATCGCAGTCGCATTTCAAAAGTTCCGTGGAGCTAAAGAGTTTTGCAGAGTCGAAAATAAATAAAAGTCCAAAGTTGCCAGACTGGGTGAATTCGCATCGTACAAAGCCGTAGAAGCTCCCGACCAAGATAGATGGTTTACTAAGTGGTAGAGGCAATATGCGGTCCAGCCTTATCATGCAGTAAAATCGTGTTTTGGCTTCCTTACAAAGTAAACGCTCTTGGCCGAGGAAGCTTAAGCAGGAGATCTCCTTTTACATTCCAACACAAACTGCGAGAGCCTTTTTACCATTGATAGTTGGTTTTATCATCGGCGTTAATTGATGTCCGAGGGCTACCTTTGTATCCGCTAGCATTCAAGATTGCTTATGAAGAATGCACTTTTCGTCACCTCAACAGACATCGCCGACAGACAGAGGAAATCAATCGACCACGAATATGTTCATTTAAATCGACATATCAAATTTTTTTAATGTTCCATTACCTTGTATGTGTTTTTTTTTTTTTTTTTTTTTTTTTTTTTTTTTTTTTTTTTTTTTTTTTTTTTTTTTTTTTTTATTGTTATTGTTATTTCTTCTTTTCATTAAGAATCTTTACCTCACATTCTCACCATCGCTATGTGCTTTCGTTAGAACTATTATTCTCATATTCTCACACCGTTTTGGTTCTAAATATATTATTTGTTAAGAAATGCTTTCGTTCGTTCATACATATAGACAGATTATTGACATTAGATGCTTGGTAATAAGCCATGCAATATAAAATGAAATTAATTATGGTTTTTTTTTTTTTTTTTTTTTTTTTTTAAGAAAAAAATAGAAAGTTCTTAATAAATACACAAGGCTTCTCTTAGTTCAAAGATTTATGTGTGATTATACATATACACTTATAAAAAGAAAATAAAATGCATGCAATCGATTACACTTGGAATTGTACGATTGTAAGAGGACTAGATTTCAACAATTTTCTTTTCAATGTATTTTTTCTCACATTTCGAAGATGCCTTTAAGAGGCCAACATCAAATGTATTATTTTTATTGAATTTATTACATTCTTATTGAACTATTAAATGGCAAAATATTTTAAATATACATTTAATGCCTATTATATCACTACATCATATGCTTCACGATGTTTTTCAACAAAAAATCAAACTTATAATCAAATAAAGTCAAAGCCAACATTTATTACAATCTACACGAGGAAATAATTAAAAAATGTTCATGCACATTATAAAAAATTGGAACGATAATCAGCCACGTCTTATCCAATCACAATGACATATTTCACAAATTCTCCTCGTGCAGAATTCGCATAATTCAGATTTTGCAAAGCGTTAAAGAAAGGCTCTCCTCTACAACATTTGCCGTCACGCCGCCACGGAAAGAGCGTTCCTGCCTTTCTTTCAATTATTCTCGTTCTTTCGCTTCTCTCTCTCTCTCTCTCTCCCTCTCTCCTCCCCTCGCCACACCCGCCACCCTTTAGCTTCTCCGTCGACACTGCATAGAAAGCATCGAGGCGAACACGAACCGGCGTTACCGCGGCTGTGTTAACCTCTCGCGAGGGCGAAACTATTACAATTCCTCGCGCCTGCCGCGGGGGTGAGGAGGTGGCGGTGGGTATAGGACTTCGTTGCTGTCGTGACACCCTCCCTCCCCCCAACCACCCCCTCCGTTCTGCCCGCGATCCCCCCATCGACGCATACCCCGGACTTGCCTGGCATCGCGCCCGTCAAGGGAGATTTATAGCAACTCGAATTCCTCGACTACTAGTCGGGAAACAGCGAACATACGGGGCTCAACACAGCAGCAGTGAAGTTAGAAGAAGGAGAACGAAAGAAAGGAAGAGAGAGCGAGTTAGAGAAAGAGAGAGAGAGAGAGAGAGTGAGTGAGAGAGAGAGAAAAGGGCATGGAAGATGAGAGGAAAAGCGAGAGGGAAAATGAAGGGGCACTTGGAAAAGAGGGTTAACAGACTAGAGTTATTGTGTGCGTGAGTACGAAGAGGTACAGACAAGTGAGAAAAACAGAAGAAATTCAAGAGAGATCGAAATATGTATGTGGATGTTACGTGCTGTCGATAAAGAGCACCAATCTTCGTATATTTTCTCGATGAATTGATCTTTACGCGAAAGTACATTTTACACATTACGCCAACAAAAAGTATATTCCAAAATAAATGAAAATTTCTCGCTATTTATGGTGCATAAAAATGAAGATGCTTGTTTTTTTTTTATTTATTTAAAATGCACATTGACAATCTCAAATAAATATTCAAATATAAATAAACAAAATTTGTTAAATAAAGTAATGTAAGCTACTATTTATATGATTTATGTCTGCAAACTGTACAAATTGCGAGTGAAAATTCAACAATAATTACCGTTACAAATAATTCCATAGTCCTGTTAAATAAGAATAAAATACTAGAAATTTTTTATAAATTAAAATAGGTATAATAAAATCAATTTTATTCTATAGTATAGCAATCACTTTCATATCAATGGAGAAGCGTAATTAGTGTTAAAAATACGTTGGATTATATATATATATATATATATATATATATATATATATATATATATATATATATATATATATATATATACATGTAATTAGATATTATGGTTTAGAAATATATTTGAAAGGTTAAAATATAATCATTGACAAATGCTTGATTAAATAAGTTTGATTCTAAGCGGCAATATACGTACTTTCTTTTTTATACGTAGGAAATAATTTCTTTCGTATTGTAGTGACTTAAATTACAATAACATGTAGAAAAGTAATGCACTTTTTATAATATCGGTAAAAAAATATTACCTTCAAGTATTAATATTTATTTAATAATGAGTTGAATTTAATAAATTTATCAAAGAAATATTCATAATATTTTTCTTTTTTTTGCTTTTTATTAAGCAAATCTAACACTGCAATTATCGCTAATAATTATTCTAAGAGTTAAAATTTCAAACAAGAGCAATCAGTATGATATCATATTTCAAGCGATTTCGTAGTCAAAGCTAAGAATCTTCGTACAATGTTTTCAAATTTGCTTTAATCCAAATTTCAAGCCAATTATATGCACGTCATTCGCACAATTCTGCAAGACCTAAATAAAACCATTATTACGTAACTTTTGTAATGGAGAATTGTATTTACAATAGAACACACTACGGATTATTTTTCATAATTTTAAATAACAAATAAAAACGTATAACGATACATTTGATCATTATCAATATAGTAGAAAAAAAAAAGTGGGAATATTTATTAAACCTTTATTTTCGGTCTACATTTTCAAAGTTAATATCAAATTTAAATTTATAATAGAAAATGTACATTGAAATGCAATTATAGACATTATATGAAAATTGCGTTTTTCCCTATGTATTCCCTACGTACTTTGATATTTACTTTGATATATGATCTCTAGATATTTTGTTATTACAATTTTATAATATATAAACGATCGTTTGCTGTTGCAAACTCGTTCGTATTCAGCGAAATATCGAAGGTTTTAGAACTTTCTCGAGTATTTCAAAAGCCTCTCTCAATATCGCCAAATGTTTATTTTCAAGAAAAACAAGCGTGCCTGTCGAGGGAGTTATCGTGCGAGCTGCAGAGCCGATATTTGGTAGTAAAAGAGGAAGAGCGAGGACGCGAAATAACGGCTGAGGTATCTTCGACGGAAGTCCAGGGCGCTCGAATGCTCTAGGAAGCGCTTGGCGCTTTTCTCCGCTTTCGGTGGCAGGCTGCACGTCCCGACGTCGACGACGACGTCGAGTGACTTTGCCACCTTATTATACGCCCGAGTCACTGACAGGTCCCTGTCGACGTGCCTCCGACGTCTCTCGTCGCGCGCCCCTCCTGACGGGGTTCCAAAATAAAACGAATGCCAAAATGGCTGCTAAGAGAGGGGGCGGTGGAAGGGGGGGGGGGAGAATACAGCTCCGTCACCCTCGGCGTTTATTGTTTACGCGTCGATCAGAATGAGAGGCGCTCTCGGGAATCTCTGCTTATGCAAACTTATGCGTCTCTTATCGGTTGAAATTTCGAAGAGGCGAGGTCACCTTTGCCCGCCAACTCGAAGATTTTGCACATTTAATAATATGTAAGAGGACGGTTGGAAAGCGTATGGGGAAAGCATGCCAAACTATTGTCGGAAAGACGAATGATATATGGCGCGATTACACGATCATCCTCGGCGGGATCAACGGTATTCGAAAGCCGTGTATATTCATAAACTCGCGTGTGGATAATTAATTTCTTCGAGGCTGAAAGTCAACATTGGCTTCAATTAGTTGTCGATCGTTATTACTTATCCGAGCAAGAACTATGACGCGCGTTTAAAAATTAAAAACATATATTTTTTAGGCGATTGCACAGCCGATTTGAAAACTGCAAGATATCCAAACGTCGTGTTTTATCGTTGCATATTATATTTTGCATAAAGCTCTTTGAAAAAAATATGCGGCCTGAATACGAATCGAATTTAGCATTTGAAGGAAATGTAAATTATAATAAATATTTACTGGGCCAGTTTGTAGTTCTCATTATACACGAGCCAAATACATTTATCCGTTTAAATTGCATTAATGATTTTTTTATCTAAGCTGGCGATAATAATATCATTATACATATTAAATATGACTTAATGTAGTCGATGAAAGTGTAAATTGATATTTTTATTATATTTAATGCCGTGAAAAAAAGTAAATATACATTTTTCACTGGCTACTTGCACTGGCTACTTCAACTTGTGAAATTAAATTTCATATATTAAAAACTATTTAATTTAAGTAGTGCCATTCGCTTAAATACATGGAATTGATTTCGATTATTTAATATACAACGTCATTCGGTCCCTCAGCTAAGTTAAACAATTATTGATAAATTATTAAATAGACGATTGGAACGATTGGGTTTTCTGGAAACGTGTCTTATTTAGAAATGTATTATAACTTGTATTTTGAAAACACGTGCAGGAAGAAGAATTATACATTTGACATCCCCAGTTTCCCCCTCTTATTTTATAAAATTGTCCTATACTATTTATAAGTTAATATTTAGTAAACAAATAAGTGTTACGTAAACTTTGTTAATAAATAGTAAGCAAAATCTATGAGAAGGGAATTTAAGTAAAGATCGTATTAAAAATTATGTTTCGGTAGAAGAATTACGGTGGTGGTGAGGAAGGGGAAAGGAGAGGGGAACGAAATTTAAACGCATCGTCATTATTTAGCATAAAAGTGTTTTAAAAAAGAATGTAATATTGTTTTCTTCTGACTGCATATTATTCATTGAACCACAGGCAATAATTTTTCACTTCGATAATTAATTACTCAAGAAAAAGCAAAAAAAAAAAAAAAAAAAAAAAAAAAAAAAAAAAAAAAAAAAAAAAGAAAAATAAATAAATAAAAGAAGAAGAAAAAAGTGAGTAGAAAATAATAGAAAATATTAATAGGAAAACTGGTTTAAACAGTTAGCGTTCGCTGAAGGCAAAATCAAAAGACAAATGATGTTTAAGTTATTACGTCGTATAGCAAACGTGTAGAACCGGAACTATCAGTTGCCTAAAAACAGTTACTGATGGACCGGAGAATGAAAGAAAGGTAAAAAAACGAAATAAACGTCGAAAGTGCACAGAGCAAGAGGAAGGGAGAGAGAGAGAGAGAGAGAGAGAGAGAGAGAGAGAGAGAGAGAGCGAATGAGCGAGCGCGTATAGTGTTTGTGCGTTTGTACCCATACACGTGCGCGTGGATTGTTGAGGCGCGGTGATCGGAATTTACGAGATAGCAACCCCGCTTCACCCTTTATCCCTTCTACCGAGCACTTGCTCTCTCCCTAAATTCTCAACAGGTGGTCGTTTTACTCGACTTCTGTATTGTAATTTATAATTTAATTGATTTGGGCACGGAACAAAAGTGATGCTATTGAACTTGTCCTCGGTACAATCCTTCTTGACAATTGATACTATTACATTGATTCCGAATACATTTGTGAGTGAACAATAAAATATCTGTTGGTTGGTATTACTTAGAAAAATGGAAAGCCACGAATCTACAAGTTGAGAAATATTCATATGCATGTAAATATGAGACACGCGAGTACTTTTATTCCATTTATGTTAGGTACATATAAATATTTATCGGGATGAATTATGAAATGAATTATTACGAATCATCATCAAGTATTTTCTTATTTATACAATAGAAAATTATATACTATGGAGTTATTATAAATACTATGAAACTATCGAATACTTTATTTTTATCGTTTTGAACTTAATTTGTCAATTTGATGACTATTTTATGCCAAATTGATTAGCTTTAATTAACCAAAACTGATAAATAAAGAATAAAAATTTTGTTTAAATCAACATATTCGCTGGCTCTTATATTAGCCAAATATGTATATATATATATATATATATATATATATATGTATACACATATGTATTATAAAAATAGATTATTAGTTATTTATTATTCGTATAAATCCATTGCTAATGGACAAGTAAAATATTGCATATTTAGCTGTTAGATATTTATAATTGAGAAATTTATGGGTAAAAAAAAGATCAAGGGACATCCGAGTATTGCTACGCAACGATGCTTTTACGTGAAATTTTCTATTTACATTTGAATGTTAGAAAACTAGATTTTGACGATTAGCCATTATTGAGTTGACAAAAGGCCACAATTATATCTGCCTTATCAATTTTTCAAATAAAAAAAAAAAATATATATATATATATATATATATATATATATATATATATATATATAGAGAGAGAGAGAGAGAGAGAGAGAGAGAAAAGGTACTTTTTATCGAATTGAAAAACCTATGCAATTAATACGTGGCTTAACGATATTTCCTTTGGATAATTGTAACGAAGACACGCGAATGCCCTAACAAGTGGATTTTTCGCTACGTAAGTTTATGAATTTTTATTGTTTGCGATAAACATCATAGTGTTTGTATAGAATGTGCCCCAACAATAATTTATGAATCATAAAATAGTAATGGGTCTTGCTGTAAAAGAAGCCTCACCCAATGTTCACAAATTGACCAAAGTCAAAATAAAATACAAAATCGTGCGGTTCAGGTAAGCTTGGACTTTACCGTACTTTATAAACGGTAAAATGGACGGGAAACCCTTTTCACTTCTGGAACGGAATAGAGCGTCCTTGGATACACCGTTGTGGAAAAGTTATTGAAGGGTCGACCTATGCAAATGGTGCTTTAGATTTGCGCACGACCTTCGTGCAAATTTCGTGCAGACTGGTTTCGCTTATAAATCACTTTGAGAATTCCTTTAAAGAGTCCGTTCGAAAGGTTTGCGCTCCTTTTGCATCAATGTGACTTCCATCAGTTTGAATTTTCATTGTTCCGCCGGCCGAGAGATATTTTTAGAAATGTGCACCGCTCGAGACGCTCTACCGTCCTCCGCTACTTTAGCCGCGCTTGCTTTTTAATTTCAACTTACTTTAGAATTAATGTATTTGAACCGAATGTATCACTTGAATACCTTAAATTGAGGCCAGAAGAAACTTGGATATATAGATGGTACAGCTTGTCGGAACGCGCGTCAGGTCGAATGACATTGGGATGAGCTGTCACGGAGTGATTAATTTTTAAGCGAAGGTGCTAAGTACGGACGTCACTTTAACAAGTCTTCGCTCTTAAACATCCGAAAAAATTGTTCGCACACACTTTCCGCGCCTTTATATTATTGTTTATATCTAATGCTAATCGTCGGCGGCAAGGCTGGATTGAAATATTCAGTGCGCTTAGAATTATTTAACAAAATCAAAAACATCCGATTATAATTAGTAGAGAAATCTGTTGGTTTAACACTTTTCCCTGACACGGGCAATCAGTCTATTTTAAATTTATCGCTTTTCCTCGCTATTAATTAAACGACGATATTATTTATTTTTACCTCGGATATAAAAGTTCTCCTAAAATATTGATTTTTCAACATACTACAAATTTAATCTGTTTGCGAAACATATATATATATATATATATATATATACATATATTTAGACTGTTCTCGTGTATTATAAGCATAACTAATGATTTAACGTTTAGATTTATCATTAGTGAAACAAGACTTTGTAAATTAATTAAATATTTAGCATCATCTAAAACATCACCTCTTTCTTGTTGAAAAATGTTACGTAATCCATTAAGGTCTGAAAAACATATAATTTATATAGTCATTTAATCGTATAAACTGCTTGGTTGCTGTAGAACTCCAAAGTCATTGGAGATTGAAAACATTTGAAGTAACTGTTGAAGCTCTTCAGTCCTACTTGAAATACTTAAAATACCTTCTATCGGAAGAAATATCATTCGTCGCGAGTAAATAAAATTTTATTATATTATTGTTCGAGCGTATAATCGCATACTTCGACCGCTAATACTCGAGTCGCGATCACTACTCTCCCAATAAGCCAAAATATGATAAATAATTGCGTGAGAGGGTGGGTAGTGGGGGGGGGGGGGGGGGGGGGGTGAGAGGAAAAATTGCCAAAATTCATCATTAGAAAACTCGAAATAACTGTAACAAAGTAGCGTTCGTGTAGCATTTCGTAGAAGCGTCTATTCTGATTTGTTTCCCCCGACACTGTCAACGCTCGCTCGACTAACAGTATTTAACTTTCCCTCCTTCCGCTCAACGTTCTTCTGCCCCACGATGGTTTACGTTATGGATGCTATTTGCATGAAAGCCTTTCCTAGTGGTAGTAATAGTATCCCTTTTGTTGGTACTACACTTGCCTCCCACGTTAGTGCCCTCGCTGTCAGTCAACGGACACACGGGCCGCGGTCCAGTCACTCTTCTCTCGTCCTTTGCTTTCGCAGTCTTCTTCTTTTTACCTACCTACCTCTTATCGCGATGAAAGAGCCGAGAGTTGGACGATGCGCATCGGTAACGTTCGTGCAGCCGATATCCATCATTCGGTCCTTACCCTAATCCATTATACCAAATCCATTCTTTATCACCGCCGCCGCCATCTCTTTCTCTCTCCCCCCTTATCTATCTATCTATCTATCTATCTATCTATCTATCTATTTCTCCTTCTATTATACGTGCATCTCTCTTTTCCCTTTCTTTCGACTGCAGCTTGACTCGCTGGAACCTCCCTGCAGGCGCGCGCCTATTCAACCCTCTCAACATTGTCTCTCTCCCTCTCACTCCTTCGTCATTCTATTTAACTTCTTCTCGCATTCA